>NC_045427.1:486178664-486478664 GCF_902635505.1 Sarcophilus harrisii
GAGCATTAGTCTTTGGGAAGATCTGGAAAGATTTTCTATGTAGTATGGCACCTCAGCTGAGTTTTGAAAGAAGCTAGAAATAATAGAGGCAGGGGTGAGGAGGCACTACATTCTAGGCGCAGGACACCAACCAGTGCAGACACAACGGATGTTGTGTCCACATATGAGTAAGAAGGGGTTTCAGCTGCTTGGACTGCAAAATGATGTATATGATGTATATAAGACTAGATGGGCTTGCCTTTGAAGCATTTTAAATATATCAGGGGAACTGATATTTGATCCTCATAGTAATAGGAAGTTTACTAAATAAATGGCATGTTAAGAATTGAGCTTTACCATGTTGGCAGGGGATGACCATTTGTGTCTTGTTAGAAATGAATTCAATTGCTACCAATACTGAAAGCAACAAATCCATGTGTCCCCAGGAATCACCTCCACTCAACAGTAAAACAGAGGGTCCCCCAGTCATATACAGAGAAAAATCTTCTGTGCGTTTGCTCCTCCATCAGCTTCAGGGACCCCAAGACTACAAGGTGGCCTAGGACATTACTGTTAAGGCTGCTTTGAGAACTCTTTCATTCTCTCTGCAATGGTTAGTTTAGTCAACTAGCCAGAAAAACTTCATGGAGCACCTATATGTGTTCAGGTCCATGCAGCATAGTGTGGAAGGTGAAACAATACATGCTGATATCTAGGGAAGAATCAAAATGATGGGAAAAGTCTTTTTTTGGAGGGTGATAGGACCCAGGTTGGAGACTCTCATCATTTAATGCTTGACCTTGGGGAAAATCCCTCCTGTGTTAAGGAAGATAATTTTCTCCTTATCCTAAGGGAGTGTACTTCCTGACATAGGGATAAGAGATTCAAGATATAAAATGAGACATAAATTTTTGTTTTGTTTTGTTGTTATTTTTATGATGCAATTGGGGTTAAGTCACCTGTCCAGGGTCATTCAACTATTAAATGACATATTTTTAGAAGAAATAAGTGGATTTATTTTGTTTTGCTAAGTTTATTTTCCAGAAGAATTCTGTTTTGTTTTTGATTTGGAAGGGAGCTTTAGGGAGATGGGACAGCTAGTAATATGGTCAACTTAAGAAAAAGAAAAGATAGTTGTAGAATCAATTTTTTTTAAATGCACACACACACACACAAAACCTTAAGAAGGTTCAGGAGGTGATACAGACAAGCAGCATAGTTTTAAAAATAACATTAAATTTTAAAATCTATACATTACAGAGATCCCAGCTTTTTTCCTATGATCCTTTTTTTCTGTTCTACTTTGTATATGGAAATGTTGGGTTTTAATATTCATTAAATCAAAATAAAATAATAAAATGGGCAGTGGTGGCTGAATTTGAAGTTTTGGCAATGACTAATCTTGGTCTTGAAAGATATGAAATGGAACATACTTTTTCCTATAGAAAAGTTGGAGACTCCTGAATACGAATATAGTCTATGTGACAGACATTTTCATTTTGATGATTTTACTTAATTATTTTTCTTTGTTGCAAGAGAGGGTTGGGTTTTGTTTTTGTTTTGTGTTTTTTTTTTTGGGGGGGGGGTCATAAATACCTGTGGTGTACCATACAAAAGATAATACTAAAATTTAAACTAAATGAAGGGAGGATAGTAGGATTAGATGATTTCTTAGGGCCCAAACAACCCTTAAATCCACGATCCTATAAATGCCAACAACAAGAAGCCTTCTAGTAGCTCCAAGCACACCCAAATCCTTGCAGTCTGATGTGATCAACTGGACTCCAGGGAACTTTCCCTGACTGTACCAGCCTAAGCTTTTTTCTCCCTGTCTCCAGAGCTTCTGCCCCAATTACTGTCTGTTCCGCCTAGTCTGGCATTTAATTATACACTGTCTTGTATTGTTTGCTAATTGTTTCCTGTGTGTGAGTCTGGACTCCCAAAGAGACTGAAATAGGGGTGGGAGGGACCCAGAATGCTTCATCTCAGTTTTGGGTATACAGAAGGTGCTCAGGAAGGGGAGCAGGTTGATTTTGAAGTACTGAAACAGTTCAACAGGAAGTGGACTTCCTTTGACTCACTCTTTCAGGAATAGATTTTTCAAATGGAAAGATTAAGAGAAGTTAGAACAGAACCAAGTTCCCTACCCTAGTTTCATGAATTTTATTGCCCTTTGGCCTTCCATTCCAGTGTTAAAGAGTGAAAGGAAATCCCAGAGGGACCTTCTGGTACACCCTGCTACTTTTATATAGGAGATCGTGGCAGTCAAGTAGTCCAGTCACTTCACTTTACAGAGGGAAACAAAGGGGGAGGGAGTGACTTGTTCAATAGGCCAAAGCTAGTAACAGAATTCTAACCCTGGTCCTTTTTGGTTGAACTCCCCTATCTGAAGTCTCTCTCCACTCCAGTGCATCTTCCATTTAGCTGTTAATTTAATCTTCCAAAAGTGCAGATCTGATCATGTCGTCTCTCGTTTCAAAAACCTTTGTGGCTTCCTCTTACCTCAAGGATCAAATATAAAATCCTGTTTGACTTTTAAAGTCCATCCTAATTAAAAGGCCCCCTTCCTACCTTTCTAGTCTTCTTATGCCTTCCTCTTCCATGTACTCCATGACACAATCCTCCATGTTTCTCACACAAGACATCTTATTTTCTGTGTATTTTTTGATAGTGATATTTCATGCTTGGAATTCTCTCTCTCTTCATCTCCATCTCCTAGATTTCTTCAGTTATCTGCTCAAATTTCATCTTCTAGACAAATGCATTTTCCCAATTACTGTTAACACTAGTGATAACACTAGTGATTTTCCTCTATTGATCATCTTCAATTTATCCAGTATATATATCTTGTTTATGCATGGTTAATTTCATGCTGTCTCCCTCCTTTACACCATGAGTTTCTTGAGATCATGGGTTGTTTTTTGTTGGGGTTTTTTTTCTCCCTTTCTCTGCACTTAGCACTTAGCACAGTGCCTGGCATATAGCAGGTGCTTAATAAATGCTTAATGATTAGCCTGGACTTCAAAAATCAACACATCATAATTCACTATTCAAATGAACATGTATTTTTTAAAATTCTCTTGGGACCTGTGATTCCAGTGGTGTAGGCCCTTCAACAAGTACAAACCAATACCACCTCTACAACTGAAGATCTTAAAGAGCTTCCTGAGTATTCACAGAGACTATTAAGTATGTCAAAGGAAAGATCTGAGTATTACTGACCCCCAAATCTATCCTATCACCTAATCACAAACCAAACCTAATCACAAAACTACCTGTTGCCATTCTTATTACTGTCAATTATTTTTGATAGGGATAACATTATTAATACCAAAATATGTGGAATAAATGCCTTCCAGGCTACAAAGTGCTTTCCTGCTCATTATTTCATTTAATCCTCACAACAACTTTGTGAGATAGATAATATCTTACTTATCTCTTACTCTTATCTCTTACTTATGACCCCTCAGCAAATCCATTCTCCTCTGTGGGTCTCCATTAGTTGCCTCTCCTACATAAACAAGGGGTTTAGACTTGATGATCTGTGTAGTTCATTTCAGATCTTTTACAACCCTCATTTTTATATATGAGGAGACAGAAGTTTAGGGGGTAGCCAGATGGATGTCTTAAACCCAAATCATACAGCTTCTCAAAGGTCATTTTTTGGGCCTGACTGATATAAAGAGTAATTGTTTCTGTTTAGGCCAGAAACCCAGAGGGTTTTCCCATCCCAGATTGGATTTTTTTTTTTTTTTTGAGAAGGTAAAAGAGTTAATTATAAGGCAAATTCTTATCTAGCCTTAATCACTGAAAGGGTATTTGCTCAGTCAAACTAAGACCTGTTAAAGACCTTAGGTCAGGGTCTCCCACTGCATCCAGAACCACCTCCCAGTTGTCCTGATGTAATCTTGCCACTGAACCTCCATGAACCTGGATGGCTCTGGAGGGAAAAGTAAGGCAGGTGACCTGGCACAGCCCTCCCTCACTTACATCCAGCTTACTTGCATGTAATGGCATCACCTCCCTGATGTCATTCATGGTATGCTTGAAGAATGAAGGACAAACAAGATGAATAGAAGGCTAGACTCTGAGCCAGAAGAGCTGAGTTCAAATCCAGCCTCAGACATTTCCTAGCTGTATGATCCCAGGCAAGTCACTTAACTTCTGGTTGTCTTAATCTACTGGAGGAGGAAATAACAAAGTACTCCACTATCTTTGCCAAGAAAACTCCATAGACAGGGTCATGAAGAGTCAGAAACTACTGAACAATAACATCAACAATTGATGATTAGCCTGGACCTCAGAGATCATCGCTTCGTAATTCACTATTCAAATAAGCATATATTTTTAAATAAAATTAACTGTGTGTGCTCACACAGCCAATAAATGATGACATTAGGTCTAGAACTCCTTTTTTCCTTCATTCTCTACTCTCTAGACTGACTTTTGAATATGATAACCTCTCTTTAAAAAGAAAAATATTTCATGATTCCCCATGTAATAATGATTGCATTTACACTGCATATTTTGTTAGAGAAAAGATCAAAATAACAAGCTTGATGGGCAGATGAATTCCTAAGCATATTGCCGAAATGCCAGAATCTGCAGGCCACCATTTCAGCTGAGATTAAGTAGCCATGGGTATTCTCACTTCTGGCACAGGAGCTGTAGCACTCACAGGGGTCATACCTAGTAAAGCCATTTTGGTCTGACTTAGTTGTCTTGATTTTTGAATTGATTTTTGAATTTCCAGGGGCTTTGATGACTTGGGAACAGAGGGTGGGGCTGAGGATTTTGCACAACTCTACCAATTTACACAGAAATCAAGATATCACTTCATGATGTTACTGATCCTTTTCAAAAATGAAGGATAAACAACCATCACTGAAACACGTGGACTTTGGTGAATGTCGCTCCATCAGACAAGCTGGTAAATACAAAAGGCAATGCAAATAGATTGCCATTCTTTCCTCATGCACAAACATTGTGCTGTCCTGAAAAAGCTGCCTCTGATAAAGGCAAACTCAGTTTGAATACCACCAGGATTTAATTCACAGTGTCATTCATCCCAACACAAATACATAACAACATAGAGGGAACATTAAGGTATGGCTGATTCAGCTACCATCAATATATACAGGCTAGTTTATTATTTGCCTAACTTTAATCCCTTAGACTTCGCAAAGTTCCTCCAGAGCTGATTTATAAAGCTAGAAGAAAACCTCATTGGAATCAAAACCAATTTATAGACTCAAGAGGGGAAAATTGACATTTTTTAGATCACACAGCATCCCTGTAAATCAATTTCCATTCCCCTTCTCCAGCTCCGGCTGCCCCAGCCTTTGTAAATAAATGCCAAGCATAATGAGCTTTGAAGCAACCAGCCTGAAAGTAACAAAGAAAATGACAGTCATTGAAAAATCATAGTACTTTGGGGTGAGCCCAAGTGTAGTTAAAATGATTATGGGGACCCAGATGACATGGTGCAGAAGTCCAGAGGGCTCTAAAAAGAAGCTCTGTCCATTTCTGCCTTCTCCCTCTGCTATCCATTCCTGCCAAGAGAGGGAGAAAAAAGAGAGAAGTATGGATTGCTAGAAAATGCCAACTGATAACCCTGATATTCCTTAGATCCAAAAGACGGCTGCTTATCTCGGGCCTCAGTTTCTTTATCTATAAATTGAAAATTTGGATTAGATGATCTGTAAGGTCTTTTTTGGGGCTTTATCTACAATCCTTTGATCAGATAACCTGTAAGGTTCCTTCAAATTCAAATGATTCTGTTGGTTTTTAGGGGTAAAAAATGCAAATAATGTCACTGGTCTTGAATTAATGGCCTTGGGCAGTAGAATATATATATATATAATTTCCTTCCTCATTTCTGGCTGAGTTCTTGTTTAAGGCCCAGCTCAGATGTCACCTCCTAAACAAAATCAAAGTATTTCTTGATCCTTCTAATTGACAGTGCTTCCTTCTCCTGAAACTATTTTTGACATTCATCAGTATGTGTGTCACATCTGTCCAGTAGAAGGTAAAACTCCTTGAGGGAAGAATCTCCTCTAGTTGTTGTTTATACCCAATGCTTATCAGTTATGTTGTTGAACTGAATTCAACAGAGAGAAACAAATAAGGAGGGTTACTTTACTAGGGGAGAAATGTGAGACTTATCCTTTAGCCACACCAACAGATAAACTTTCCCCTCCCCAACCACATTCCCTCTATTGGCCAGAAACATTTCATGGAGCTACTTTTCCATGTTGACTATTAGTCTTCTGCAGAAACGGCATGCTAAGCAAATTTCTTTTTCAAGCACTTTCTACCCAGCTGGAGAAAAAGACTCAGAATAGCATGTAGAGCCATCAGATAACTATGTTTTCCCAAAAAAAAGAATGTTGCAGGAAATTAGTTTGGGGTTAATTGCTCTGTCCCCACTAATTGTGTCTATACTGCAATGCACCTTATGCTTGGATACCAGTGATGAAGGAAAGAACTAGCATCATCATTGTGCACAGGGAGGGAGGCAGAGAGAAAACAAGAATTCTCCTGGGAATCTCACTTTTGGTGGAAAAAAAAAAAAAAAACTTAGCTTTTTAATAGGAAAAGATTTATTTCCCAGAAGCCAAAGGTTCAGGGGAGGGTCTGAATGGTTAAGATTTTCACCCTAATTGCTATTTCAAGTAGACCTCAGAATACTAAAGGGATAACTGCAGTGGGCAATTCATAGGGAAAATAAAAGCAAAGTCACATATTTTCTTTAAATTTCTTTAAATTAAAGAGATAGCTGAGTTATGGTCAGGAGGAAAACATCACCATTGGGGAAAATCTAGGAGGAAAACATCACCATTGGGGAAAATCTAGTGGGCTTTTCTTGGGATGGGGAGCTTTTTCTTTGAGGTTCAGATCTGGGTCTAAATAATCTCTCTTTCCTTAATCCACATGTTTGAATTTTCTCTCAGATGCTGGATGAGACATGGTGGAGTGAGGAGGGGGGCACCTTGATATTTCAACTTCAGAGACCCTTAAAGGAATCAAAAAAGTGAAACAATAGGACTTTACAGTTCTAACTTCACAAAGAGCACCTTTCACTCTAAACAAAAGAGATTTCATCACAAAAGAAGTTATAAAAATGTAATGTATGGCTATAATCCAAACTTTTTTTTTTCAATTGCAGCAAAAGAGATGAATTTTATCATCCCCCAGTGCTTTGAAAAGAAAGCTGCTCATGAAAGCTGGCACTGAGAGATGCCTCTATTACCACTCCCTACAGGCACCAGTTCCTGCACCAGTATGAAACTTGTGTTTCACCCCTCCTCTCTTTCCCCTTTTATATCTCTCCTCACCCCCCACCCCACACAGAAATCTAAGGAGCTTTAAAGGAAATTCTCATTTTAAAATTTCCTAACCTTAAACTCTGATCCAATGAACAATCAATTGAAAAGCATTCAGTAAGCCCTTACTATGTGCCAAGCATTTGATCTGGCAATTAAAAAATCATTAGTAATTTTGAAGAAAGCAGGTTCAGTCTAGTGGGGAGTCAAGAAGAATGTAAAGGTTGAGAAAGTGAGTGCCTGAAAGAATAGTGGTGCCTAAGAGAGAAACAGGAGAGAAAAGTGGGAAATTCAGCAGAGGGATGGGTTTTGGGGGAAAAGATAATAAAATAAAATCTGCAATGTTGGTCCCTTCTCAGTGGCTCACTGTGTAACACAAGAAACAAAAAAAAAGGTGAAGGGGCAAGCTGTTATCCCCAAACCACCATCCAAGAATACAGGGTCTGTCTGAAAGAAGGGTGTCTACCATAGCCACAGAGTAAAAATAGTGAGGCAAGAATTTTCCCAGCACCTGAAGAACTACTTCAAGTCCCTTGATCACAAATGATCCTGAGGGAGTCATGGCAGAAAAGGAGAGGTTCTGAATTTATACAGCTATCAAAGAAAAAGCTTTGAGATAGTGAGGAAGGTGGTATAGAACAAGCCCTTTGATTGAGAACTAGGCAGGGAATGAAACGACACTTATCTTCCCAACCCTTTTGTCATCCAACCACTATCCAATATCTAGGGATGAAGGGATCTCATTTTCAGGACCATGAATATAGGAGACTTGGAATTGGGGGACCTGAGTGTGAATCACTGTCCTGACACTTATTAGGTGTGACCTGAGCAAACAATCTCTCTTTACCTGTTTTCTCATCTATAAAATGAGAGTATGATGCTTCCAATAGCTATCTCCCTAGTTTGTTGTGAACAAAGTCCTTGGAAAACCTTAACACAGCTATTTATTATTATTGTCATTATTTTACTCCTATTACTATCTAAGTTTGTGTGTCATGCCTTATATATCCAGATATACAATAATAGCATAACCACAAAAATCTCTGTCCTAAGAATCTTGACTTTTCTCTTCTTTGTGATTGTGGACTCTGTATGACCTATTTTGCCCAGTACAAAGACAGACAGTAAATGTTGAATGAATAGTGAGGAAGGATTTGAAAAACAGGGCACTCTGTAGCAGGCACAAATTGGGGGGAAGGATATTAAATCTATTTTTATATTCTTAAAGCAAGAGAGCTCTGGACCTAGGGTCTTTCCTGCTCCGTTTTATTTGTAGATACTGTACTATGGCATTTACTCTGTACATACACACCCATAAGTTCTACCCCATAAATTGTGACTGATAGCCCCATACCTTCTGCTCCATTCCCAGACAATTCACTCATAGTCTGCTCCCAGGACTGGCTGTTCTGGCATGTAACTACATGGTATGATTTCATTGGCACACACTAGGGGGGAACAACCCTGCCCCCCAATTCCTTCCTCTTTAGCTTTCTGGTTTCTAAATAAGCTTAAAGTGCAGTCAGGCTTTCTTTTCCCATGGGGAGATCAGGCTTCAAATGCAAATCTCCAGGTAAAGGAAACACTGAAATTCATAGTAAGTTCTAAATGACTCATTCATTCAATAAGCATTTATGAAGTCTTTTAATATTTTTCAAGAACACAGTGTTCAAAATTCTTGGAACACATTGAGATATGGCCTTACCTTCAAGGAGCTTTCCATTGAGAATTCGGCTCTCAGCTACTTTTTGTGCTTTGAAGAAATCAGACAAGGGCCATTTCATGACTATCTTCATCTCCTCCGAACTCAGTCTACTACCTGGCAAATACCAGGTTGTTACTTTATTGGGCACTTCCAAGAGAAGAGAAGAAAATAAAGGCTTTGGAGCAGAGAAAGCAAAGAGGGGAGCAGGAGAGAGTTAGGTCATAGCTTACCTAAATCTAATTTTTCAAGACCCTAAATTCTCATTCAAACAAAAAGCAGAGGAATTTCTCAGAATTAGGGTTATCATCCTAATAACCTAAGGGTAATAATCCTTGCTGTGACAAAGATACAAGACAGCATGCACTGTTACTTGACCACATATTTCTTCATAGGGACATTTAACAAATGCTTATTAAGCATTTAATGTATTTTTGGAGCCATGTGATCTGAGTTGAAATCTAGCCTTTAAGATAAATAAATAGTCAAAATCATAGTCACAACTTCTCTAAGCTTCAGTTTCTTTAAATATAAAATGAAAGTGTTAAATATTTCATTAACTGAAAAAAATGTTATCAGCATCCAGATAGAGAACTATGGAGATTGCGAATCAACACATAGTATTTTCACCTTTTTCTGTTTGTTTACTTCTTCTTTCTCATGGTTTTCTCTTTTTGCTCTGATTTTCTTTCAAAACACGGCAAATGTGGAAATATGTTTAAAATGATTGTACTTGTTAGATTGCTTGCAGTCTTGAGGATTAGGGAGGGAGGGAGGAAAAAAATCTGGAACTCAAAATATTACAAAAATGAATGCTGAAACCTGTTTTTACATGTAATTGAAAAAATAAAATACTACTAAAATTTTAAAAACCCACTTCAAAAGAAAAATATTTCACTATCTGCCTCACATGCTGCTTGTGAGGAAGATGCTTTGTAAAGTTGTATATGTGAGAAAGAGAGAGAAGAAGAGGAGGAAAAGGGGGAACAGAAAGATGAAGGAGAGAAGGAAGAAGAGGATGAAAGAATAGAGGAAGAAGGAAGATGAGGAAGGAAAGATGTAAGATGAAAGAAAGAAGGAAGAAAAAAAATGTGAAAGGATAATGGATGAATAAAGAACGAAGAATAGAAGGAAAGAAAGGAAAAGGATGAAAGACAGAAGAAAGAAAAAGGAAAGAGGATGAAGGAAAAGAAGAAGAAAAAAGGAGGAGAAAGAAGATACAAGACGATGAAGACAAAGAAGAGATCTTATCTCTACCTTTACTGAACTTAGACCTTAATAGTCATCAGACAAGTTTACAAACGACAATATACTAAAGATATGAGTAAGTGGCAAAGTGCTATGAGATTTACAGAAGGAAAGAACACAATAGCTGAAGGGCCCTTCAGCCCTCCTTGATCTATCTTAGGACACAAAAGTGATGGAAAGTGATATGATGTGAAGCCAGTACCTTCCATCTAGTTTGCATATGTTTTGTATGTATCTAGCTATTTAAATGCTATCTCTCCTATGAGAATGAGAGTTCTTTGAGGGCAAGAACGCTTTTGCCTTTCTTTGTACCCCTTTCATTACCATGTGACTTCTTGATTGACTAATTGGCTGACTAGCCACTCTACCTCATAGGCTCTTGGTCAGCTGGCACAAAGCTATACTGTGATCTTTTTTTTTTTTTTTAAAATTAAATAACGTTTTATTGACAGAACCCATGCCAGGGTAATTTTTTACAACATTACCCCTTGCACTCACTTCTGTTCCGATTTTTCCCCTCCCTCCCTCCACCCTCTCCCCAAGATGGCAAGCAGTCCTATACATGTTAAATAGATTACAGTAGATCTTGGATACAATATATGTGTGCAGAACCGAACAGTTTTCTTGTTGCTCAGGGAGAATTGGATTTAGAAGGTGTAAATAACCTGGGAAGAAGAACAAAAATGCAAGCAGTTTACATTCATTTCCCAGTGTTCTTTCTTTGGGTGTAGCTGCTTCTGTCCATCCTTGATCAATTGAAACTAAGTTAGATCTTGTCTTTGTTGAAGAAATCCACTTCCACCAGAATACATCCTCATACAGTATCGTTGTTGAGGTATATAATGATCTCCTGGTTCTGCTCATTTCGCTCAGCATCAGTTCATGTAAGTCTCGCCAATCCTCTCTGTATTCGTCCTGCTGGTCATTTCTTACAGAACAATAATATTCCATAACATTCATGTACCACAATTTACTCAACAATTCTCCAATTGATGGGCATCCATTCATTTTCCAGCTTCTGGCCACTACAAAGAGGGCTGCCACAAACATTTTGGCACATACAGGTTCCTTTCCCTTCTTTAGTATCTCTTTGGGGTATAAGCCCAGTAGAGACACTGCTGGATCAAAGGGTATGCACAGTTTGATAACTTTTTGAGCATAGTTCCAAATTGCTCTCCAGAATGGCTGGATGTATTCACAATTCCACCAACAATGTATCAGTGTCCCTGTTTTCCCACATCCCCTCCAACATTCTGCATTATCTTTCCCTGTCATTCTGGCCAATCTGACAGGTGTATAGTGGTATCTCAGAGTTGTCTTAATTTGCATTTCTCTGATCAATAGTGATTTGGAACACTCTTTCATATGAGTAGTAATAGTTTTAATTTCATCATCTGAAAATTGTGTTCATATCCTTTGACCATTTATCAATTGGAGAATGGCTTGATTTCTTATAAATTAGAGTCAATTCTCTATATATTTTGGAAATGAGACCTTTATCAGAACCTTTGACTGTAAGAATGTTTTCACAGTTTATTGTTTCCCTTCTAATCTTGCCTGCATTAGTTTTGTTTGTACAAAAACTTTTCAATTTGATATAATCAAAATTTTCAATTTTGTAGTCAATAATGATCTCTAGTTCTTCTTTGGTCATAAATTCCTTCCTCTTCCACAGGTCTGAGAGGTAAACTATCCTATGCTCTTCCAATTTATTTATGCTCTCATTCTTTATACCTAGATCATGAACCCATTTTGACCTTATCTTGGTGTACGGTGTTAAGTGTGGGTAAATGCCTAGTTTCTGCCATACTAATTTCCAATTTTCCCAGCAATTTTTGTCAAATAATACATTCTTATCCCAAAAACTGGGGTCTTTGGGTTTGTCAAACACTAGATAATTAAAGTTATTGGCTTTTTGTCCTTTGAACCTAACCTATTCCATTGATCAACTAGTCTATTTCTTAGCCAATACCAGATAGTTTTAGTAACCGCTGCCTTATAATATAATTTTAGATCTGGTACAGCTAGGCCACCTTCATTTGATTTTTTTTTCATTAATTCCCTTGAAATTCTTGACCTTTTGTTTTTCCATATGAACTTTGTTGTTATTTTTTCTAGGTCATCAAAATAGTTTTTGGGAAGTCTTATTGGTATAGCGCTAAATAAATAGATTAGTTTAGGTAGTATTGCCATCTTTATTACATTTGCTCGCCCAATCCAAGAGCATTTAATATTTTTCCAGTTAGTTAGATCAGACTTAATTTGTGTGGAAAGTGTTTTGTAGTTTTTGGTAGCTATCTCCTGGTAAATCCAACCTCATTGATCCAGGAACCAGTATAGATTATGATTAAGGATCTTCAATCATTCTTTATGCCAGTTCACTGCTCTAGAACACCTCTAGCAGACAATGGAGTATTAGGAGATGAAATTAGAAACAAGTAGGTTGCCCATGCTTTGGGAAGCAGTTCCTGGAGAAGGCTCTAGAGCTTGGAATAGTCTAATATTCTGATAACAACTGATAACCACCTGAGATATCTAACACTGTAGAAGGCAGTCCTGATAATGACTATCTTAAGGAAGGTGGGGATAGGGAAAGCCGGCATCTTCACAGCATCAAGAGCCATACAATATTTACTGAAGTTTCCTATAAAGAGAGTCTAAATATATATCTCCTGCCCTGCTCTGTCCTGCCCAGATCCACTACATTCAGCCATTTCTCTGTATATACCTAACACTTAAAGCAGTTGAGCTGAACTAATAACTCTGCACACCTATAATTTGAAAGATGACAGCACTCACTAGAAAACAAAATAGATGATGTGTGCTATTTCTGGAGTCAAGCAAGAATGGAACCCTACACTTAAGGGGAAAGGTGTGATATCTTAAATATATCTACCCCTCTTTACCTTCTCTTTTTTTTCTGATGTGACAAAATCCCAGTCTAGAATTCCTCCCCCCCCCCCCCACCTTCTTCCCTTCTCTCAGAGAGGACTCTTTCCAATGATCTAGCAAGCACTTGGAAGGTCAGAGACCATGTTGCCCATTCCCTTAATACATCAAGTGTGGAAGCAAAGATAATGGACTGTGGGAGGTTATAAGGTTAGAGCTACAAATCTTTCTCAGGCAGAGGAAAATGTGCTGACATAGCTGGTAACTTCTCCTTCCTTGGCCAAGAGCATTTTCTGGATTGGAAAAGATTTAGAACTAGAAAGGACTTTAGAGATCTATCCACCATAACAGAAACACCCTAGTCACCTTCTCTCTCTGGGTCTCAGTTTCCCCACCTGTAAAATGACATGGAACTGGTCCCTATGATCTCATTTTATACTTGTAGAAAGTGTAACTGAAAGAGAGGAATTGATTCTCCTCTTCCCCCCAAGGTCACATTGCTAAGAAGTAGCAGAGATAAGCATCAAATCCAAATTTTCTGACTCCAAAGTCATAACTCCTTGTACTATAACACATTGTTTCTAGCCAATGCTGTTTGCCAGAGCTGGCATAACAATTAAGTGGAAATTATTTATGCAGGGGGAAAAAAAGAGCTTCTAGTTTATTCTCAAAGGATTTTTTTGAAGGGGTAGGAAAGAGCAGGAAGAGATGGTCTAGATCTGGAATTTCATTGATGAAAGGAATTAATAACAGAAAATGCTCTCTACCAAGTCAGATCAATCACAATCAATTAGCACTTCTCTCCTCCCTCCTAAATCACCTTATGTGCAAAGCACTATACTAGGCCTGGAGATACAAAAAATAATGAAGCAATCTTACTCTGCCTCAGACTCTTAGCTTTGTGACCTTGAGCAAGTCACAACTTCTGTTTGCAGTGTCCTCATCTATAAAATGGGCACAATAATAGCATTTATTTCCAGAGGTATTGTAAGGATCAAATGAGATAAAAATATTCAAGTGCTTAGCACAGTCATCTGATGAGTGCTACATAAATGTTAGCTATTATTATTGTTTTTGTGGTTATTGTCACAGGGCCATCCCAGTTGTCCTTATCTATATTTTTGCCATTGATAGCTCTGAAGGGATAGCTCTCCTTCCTTAAATCTGACTCATATGCCTGTAGGTATCACCTCCCTGATGTCATGATCCTCTTTGAGAATAAAGGACAAACAATATCAATAGGGTAGTTTATAGTTTTGGTTCTTAGTATTCCATTCAATTCTCTGAATGATGTGCCCTGAGACATGCAGAAACGAGCTTCAGAGACAGAACTTGAACCAGGTTTTCCTTATCCCCCATGGTCCAGTTCTTTTTCTGAAATTTTGGCTTTGGTATTGCTTCTTCCTCTGCCTTGGTCTTAGGCTAAATTACAGGACTTCAATACTGATTTTACATCTGACCCACTGCAGGTCCCAAAGAAAGGGCCTTAGACTCTCCATTGGGCCTGACTTAGGGGTGGATATATGAGTGGAGTCAGCATGCCCAAAATGTCAGCCTTGCTAGGACCTGGCTTCTCTGCCTCTAACATGTCCCTTGTTCAGGAGATACTTCACATAACTGCCAAAATAATCTTCCAGATACACAGTTCTCAACAAGTCACCTCCAAATCACTCTTCAGGAGTTTCCAACTGCCTCTTGGGGAGAAAAATTATCTCTTTGGCCTATCATTTAATAAGACCCTCTACAATCTGTCCAACCAAACTTTCTGCCTTTATTTCACACAACTCTCCTTCCTATACATTAATTGGCTCTAGTCACAATGGACATGTTAGCCATTTCCCAAACTTAATATGCCATTTTCTGCCTTTATCCATTTGCACAGACTATCTGTTCCCTTGCCTAAACTACACTCTTCTTCGGTGCCTAATGATACCCCTTCCCTTCAAACCTTCAAGAATCACCTCTTCCAAGAAGTCTTCTTCCCTGCTTTCAATTCTCACCGTTGGAGGCAGGGACAATTTATCACTTTCTATTTTTGTATCCTCGGTTTCTTACAATGGATGTCACAGATCTAGATCTGAAAGAGACTTCAGAGGCTCAAGTAGTCTAACCTAACTTATTTTCCAGAGAAGGCAGGTCCAAGAGCTAAGTGAAGTGATTTAGCCAAGATCTTAAAGAAGCATGCCTTAAGAGTAGAAGTTGAATCCAAAGTCAATGAAGGATACTAGTTTGTTAAGCAAGCAAATAAAACCTAAAACATAGAATATTATAACTGGAATAGGAAGGGACCATTAATCACAACCTCCTCATCTGATAGAAGAAGGTAACCAAGAAGAAAGAGATATGAATGCAGAAGCAAAAACACACATTGTGACCTTTAAGAACATCCCTCACCCCAACAACGAAAACTTCATTTTTGTTAAGATTTCTTTCAAGTGCTTTTCTTTTTCCATCTCTATTACCAGCATTCTTGGCAGTGTTATCAATATTTAACTTGTCCTGAATATCAACTACATCAGCAAGGCTCAGGTGAGACTCACCAACACCAAGTCCCTTATATGGATCAGCAAAACACTGGCCCTTGGGGCACTTTAAGGATGACATTTATGCCTTGCTTGTTGTTGACATTTAAAAATTTTTTTAACCTTTATCCACTTCAATCAGAGAATGCAAGTTAAAGCTTTTTGATGCTTAATGGTCTCAATATGAGACCAAGAAGAAAAATGGAAACCAGTGTGCTACCTTTTACTTCTAACCCTACCAATAAACACATGCTTAGAATTTCAACAACAACAACAAAAAAAATCAACCAATAATTCACCCAGATACATATAAATCTCATTTCTTCAACCTTGCTTCCTAAAACCCAAACTCAGAGCTGCTTTCTGACACAACACAGACCAGCAGCAGAGGAGCAGAAAGATATTATGATGCATTAAATGTTTAACTTTCTGATTCAAAATAATACCTATAGCAAGAAAGATTTTGCACACTGAGCATTAAGAAGATGGACTATCTGTACTCCAGGAATACAAGTGAGGAGAGTGATAAATAGAGGTGAAAGAAACAGAGATGAAGTTGGTAGAGGAAGAAAGAGAGAAGGAAAAAGGGAAGAAGGAAGGAATAGGAGGAAAAGAGAAAAACACAGAGAGGCAGGAAGGCAGGAAGGAAGGCAAGGAAGAATGCAAGGAGGAAGATAGGAAGGAAGGAGAGAAAATCAAAAAGGGGAAATGAGGGAGAGAGAGAAACTGAAACTCAGAGAACAGAACTTGTTCCCTTTTGCTCTAAAATTAAAACCTCTACACTTTTAATGCTGCATAAATCCAGCTAATTTCTCAGTAGAATCTCCATCCTCTACTTTGCCTGGATCTACTACATCTATCTTTAATCACACAAACATAATTAATATGCTCATTGAATTGAACCAAAATAATTCAACTAGATGAGAATTTTCAATAGCATGGAATAGAACTGAAGACAAGAAGACACAAATTCAAATCTCACCACTCCCTCCCAACTCCCCAGGGCTCAGTTTTCTCGTATGTAGAATAGTTACTAATATTTGTAGTACCTACTTTACAAGGCTGGTGTGCTTATTCATACATAAAATATTCTATAAATTTTAAAGCACTGAGTCAGCCACTCAACAAATATGATTAAGTGTCTACTCTGTACTGGACAGTGTTCTAGAGCTACAAAGGCAACAAGGAAAGATGCTATAACCTCAATGAGCTTACATTCTATGCAGGGAAACACTAGCAGCGGAGTGTTAAGGAGCAGCACAGAGAGAGATAAGCAAAAATATATTGTAGAAGGTCGTGCTTAAATTGATCTCTGAAAGGGCCAGGGAATCTACATGGTATGAATGAGGAGAGGGTACATTCCAGGCACAGAGACATAGAAAGAGCAGAGTGAATCTTGTGTGTGAGGGACAGGGCACAAGGAGAAGTAATGTCTATTAAATCTAGAAAGGTAGGTTAGTACCAGTTAACGATGGGTTTTAAATGCCAGATGAGTTTGCATCTTTTCTTAGAAGCAACAGAGAAACACTGTGATGTTCAAAAAGAGGAGCAACATAGTAGGATCTGTGTCTTAGAAATAATTCTTTAAGGTAAAAGAGGAAAAGTATCCATATGTAAATAAATATATATATATATATATATATATATATATATATATATATATATATATATATAGCAGTTCTTTTCTGGGGACAAAGAATTGGACACTGAGGGGATGCCGATGAATTGGGGATTGCTGAATAAATTGTGATATGTAATGATGATGGAATGCTATTGTACTATAAGAAATAATAAGCAGGATGCTCTCAGAAAAGCCTGGAAAGGCTTCTATGAACTGATGCAAAGTGAAATATACTTGTGTACAAAGTAACCCAATATTGTAAGATGATCAGTTGTGAGTGACAGAATTATTCTTAGCAATACAATAATCCAAGACAACTTTGATGGACTTAAGGTGAAAAATGCTATCCATACCCAGAGAAAGAATTGATTGTTCCTGAATACAGCTTGAAGCATTCTTTTTTTTTTTTTTTTAACTTTGTTTTTCTTCAGGTTTGTTTGTTTGTTTGTTTTAGAGGGAGGGGGCAAATCTATGTTTTCTTTCACAACACAACTTTATGGAAATGTTTTGCATGACTTCATATGTCTTCTCCATGTGGAGAAGGGAGGGAGAGAACATGGAACTCAAAGTTTTAAAAACAAATGTTTAAAAATTGTTTTACATATAACTGGGGGAAAATAAAAAATATATATTAAATAAAAAAGAAATAACTCAAACAATTATGCAGAGTATAACTTGGAGAGAAGAGAATCTGGGGACAGGGAGACTAATCACAAGAGTAATAAGAAGTCTAGAACATTCTTGGGTTGTGTTCAGAGGGGTTTCTCTTCCAGGAATAGGAAAGTGATGTGCTCTGCCTTCATTAAATCTCATTTGGAGTATTATATTCAGTTCCAGATACCAGAAGTTAGATGTTCAGACATTGTTAAACTGAAAGGACATCTGCTATGCTACAAAATGCCCACAGAAGGGCAACCAGAATAGGGAAGAATCTTAAGTCCATAGCTCACAGAATCATTCACTTTTAAAAAGAGAGATTTTTTAAATTGCTAATATTTCATTCAATAAACTTTTAGCATCTATTGTATATTGGGCACTGTGCTGTGATACTCAGAAATTTCATAATAGGAATGTTGCTTTAGTTCCTTTATAACTTCATTTCCAAGAAAATAGGAAATAAGTTCTAAAGCTATAAAACAACAGGGATGTGATTCCTGTGTCATTAGCTTATGCAGTGCCAAATTTGCCATCAAAAAACTGCATATATTTTTCCCCCAAAGGCAAAGGCAAGTAAAAAAAAAAAAAAAAAGAAAGAAAGAAAGAAAACTACAGAAGGCAAAAAGATATATAGACTATTAGGGCTGGATTAGAATTCACAACACAGTGTGAGCCTAACATGGTTCAAGGATAGGGAATATATCTGTGATTTCATTGGCATAAAAAAATGCCTGGGTGAGATAAGGCTCACTGCCCTCTCTATTAAGGCCGGCTAGTTTCTTCTTTGCTGCTGCTGCTTCTTTTAGTAATAGTATTATATTTTTTCAAATACATGGATAGATAGTTTTCAACATTTATTTTTAAAGATTTTGTGTTCTGAATTTCTTGTCCCTTCCTTACTTCCCCTCTCCCCAAGACAGCAACCAATACAATATAGGTTTTCATGCACAATACTTTTAAACATATTTTCATATTTGTCATGTTGTACAAGAAAAATGAGACCAAAAGGGAGAAAACTATGAGGGAAAAAAAGCAAACAATTTTTTTTTTTTTAAGGTGAAAATACTATACTTCAATCCGCATTCAGTTCTCTCTCTGGATACGGATGACAGTTCACATCGCAATTGGAAATGTCTTGGATCACTGCATTGCTGAGAAGATCTAAGTCTATCATAGTTGATCATCACATAATTTTGCTGTTACTGCATGCAATGTTCTCCTGGTTTTTAAGCCCCAACTTCTTAAACTGTGATTCATGATCCCATCTGACACCTTATAACTGAATGTGGGGTCACAAAATTATGATTTATTATTATCAGTAAATATTTCATTTGTATATCTATTTTATATACCTATATACCCAAGGTCACATAAAAATTTCTCAGATGAAAAGGGGTTGCAAGTGGAAAAGGCTTAAGAAGTCCTGTTCTAAACTACGTCTCAATAAATGGTTATTGATTAATTAGTCAGCATAGTATAAATAAATGACAGTGGCTTTAGAGTCAGAGTTCCTAA
This sequence comes from Sarcophilus harrisii, assembly GCF_902635505.1. NCBI lineage: Eukaryota > Metazoa > Chordata > Mammalia > Dasyuromorphia > Dasyuridae > Sarcophilus > Sarcophilus harrisii. The sequence continues at coordinate 486,198,123 of NC_045427.1, forward strand.
AATTCAATTTTACAGCTATTTATTACAATTTATTACTAATGAGACCCTTCACTTTTCTAGGCTTTACTCCAGTCAAGAACTCTTAATATTTTCTGTGTCATGGACCCTTTTGTCAGTTTGGTGATGCCTATGGACTCCTTCTCAAAATAATGCTTATAAATCCACACAATAAAACATACAAGATTACAAAGGAAAATTAATTATATTGACACAATTCTCAAAATGTTTGGGGAAAAAAAAAAAAAGCTCATGATCTCTGAATTAAGACTCCCTAATAAACTATCTTTAAAGCTGATCTCACCTCTACCTCTAAAATTCTACAAAGGGCAAATTGTCCAAAATTTTAGAAGAAATCCCTCTAGTTGAATTATTCCATCCTTCCTTCTCCCTTCTCATTTCACCGATGAAAAACCTGACGTACAATTTGTATACAACTCAGTAAAACACCAGAGGGAATGTTTATCAATAACATTAACAAAAAAAAAAAATTCACAAATCTGTTATCTCTTACTCCCCTTTCATTTTTCTTGTTTGGTGAGGGATTCATACATATTTAAAGGGCCCACAGCTCTATTACTCATCATTTCTTATAACATTATGAGATTATACCCAGTGGGGGTAGGCACAAAGGGGTGGTAACAAGAGAGAACAGGCACATCTGGAATGAAACAACCAATATATATATATATATATCACTTTTTCTTGATGCTCTCTCATCAAATATTCTTCATTACTAAACCCCCTTTGTATCCATTCAACCTCCTTTGTATCCTCTCCTCCTCCGCCACCAATATAATATTTTCATGAGGATTCAACAACAGAAGCACATCTGGGATTTCTCTAGGTTTTGATTTACATCATTCCACAGAATTACTCCCTGAAGGTGAAACATCTACAATGAAACTCCTCCCAGCCTTGACTGCACTCACTTTTCTCCAAAGGAGAAAGCCATTGGAAAAATTATTAATTCTAACCCCAAAGTAACTCACCTTTCCCAAAACAGGAAGGGATAAATTCATTCCAAGACCCTCTTTTATACACACACACACACACACACACACACACACACACACACTCTTGCTCCTTTTAAAAAAATAAATCTAACTACTATTAACAGCCAGATTTATTGGACCTCCTCCCCCACCACATCCAGTTGCCAAGGTAGGGAAAGAATAGACCTGCAAAGTTTGGCCCTGCACAGATAACAAGGAATGAAAGAGCAAGATGAATAGTAAGTGTGGAGTCCATTACTTTTGTTGAATGCTAGCTGACAGTGATAGATTTGGAAAGTTTTGCTCCTGGAAGATAAACCAATTTTTTTCTCAATATGTAAAAGGAAGGGAGGGTGGAGAGAGAGAAGGCGGCAGTAACAAAGAGGTGGAGGTGGGGAGGGGGGCATTCCAAACAAACATTTTTAGCTGCCTGACTTCAGAGTGGGGTTTTCCAGCCCACCACAAAGCAAAGTTTGAAAAGATACTGTGAATATGAATGAGACTTTGTATTGAAATTTGTTCACTGAGCTTGGAGCTCTGCCTGTTATCTTGTCCTGAAATTTGCCATGACTAGGGGGTGGGAAAGGAAGAATTTATTATTTCCAGAAACTCCCCTTTGAGAAAGACTTCCAATGTGATCAGTTATAAACCATTCCCTAAGGCTGAGAGACAATGAAGCAGGTAGAATGTTGAATAAAATTAGCCCCAGAATCAATCATTGTAAGAGCAGCTGTTTTATTTGTCTTTATCTACCAAAGACTTGTCCATTATCCTGTGTGGAGGGAAGAGAGGGAGAAGAGGAAGAGTTACTGGAATACCTTCCCACTATATTCTATTTTCACCGTATCTTGCTAAGGGTACAGAGTAACCTCCATCCCTTTCTTGTTGGGGAGCATCTGATGAATACTTCTGAAGCAAAAACAGGCACATCAGACTATAGCGGCCTGAGAGAGATTAATATAATCTGAAACAGCAAGGCTGATATTAGAACAGCTTTACTCAGGAGCTACTAAGTGGTGCAGTGGATAGAGCACCAGCCCTGACGTCAGGAGGATCAGAGTTCAAATCCATCCTCCCACATTTAACATTTCCTAGCTATGTAACAATGGACAAGTCATTGGATTGCCTCTCTAAAAAAAATAAACTCCAATTGCTTTACAAAAAAAAAAAAAATCAGATTTGGCCTTTGGCAAAGCTTTCAAGCAAATTTGGTACTTATTGTACCTAGACTTGATATTTTCTATTTCCTATAATATCCTTTATCCCATCCCCCAATTTTTCTATCCTACATCTAACAGAACCCAATGTACTAGAAAGGAGCTACCCAAATCATTCAGACTGGGATAACACTTATAACTATATACTTATATTGTATAAATACTATATGTATAACTATATATATATATATATATATACACATACACATACACACACACTTATGAGTATTTTAACTATATACTTATAACTATTATGGCTATAGCCATGCCATTTAGAACACACCAATCCCACCTGATTGTATTTTAGAGGCAGTGTAGCATAAAAGATAGAGTCCTAGACTTGGAATCATCTATATGACAGTGGGCAAATGATTTAACCTCCCTCAGTCTTAATTTCCCCACTGAAAAATGAGAGGGTTAGATAAGATGATGTTTGGGGATTACTAGCTCTAAATCTCTGATCTCTTCCACATCATGGGGGTTGCACATTCAATGAGCAAGAAAATCTATGTAAAAATGTTGGTCCTCCTTTCATACCAGAGAAGTCTGAATTAATGTGGTATTAAAAGATAAAATGTTGATATTATATAATACTATACATATACACACTATATTACATACTAAATATGTGTATATATACTATGCATATATATACACACTATATACATTTATACTATACTGTATACTATATAATATATATATATATACACATATTATACACAGTATTATACATATATACTAAACTATATTATACATGTTTTATGTATTTATGAGTTTGTAAACTTCTGTGTCATCTGTTGTTTGCAGCTTCTACAAAACTCCCTCAAAAATTCCACTTAATTTCTTATACCAACACATGATATATCAAAATTATAACAGGGAAAGTTACAAAATGGAAAGGATAACTATCTCTATATAGCAGAGGTCTTAAACTTGGGAGTTGAAAATTAGTTTTTAAAAAATATCTTAATAAATTAATTTTGATATAATTGGTTTCCTTTGTAATCCTATGCATTTTATTTTATTAATTTTAAAAACATTATTCTAAAATGGGAGTCATAGGGTTCATCAGAGTGCCAATGAGGTCAAGGGAGTAGGGGGTAGAAGAGAAGAAAATAAATATTTCTATAGCACCTACCATGTGCCAGGAACTGTGCTAAGTGCTTTACAAATATTTCTTCATTTGCTCTTTACAATAATCTAGTAGACTAGGTGCTGTTCTTATTCCCATTTTACATTTGAGGAAAATCAGACAAACAGAGGTTACATGACTTGCCCAGTCCACACAGTTAGTGTCATAAGGCCAAATTTGAACCCAATTCATGCTAATTCCATGTGTAGCGCTCTATCCTTAATGCTGCACTATCTCCAGGCCTGGGGCTCTATCCTTTCCCTTTTTCTGAAACAAAAAATATTAAGATGTCCAGGTCTGAGATATTTGCAGAAAGTAAATAAATCTTAAGGCACTGGTATGAGTCATTAACAGTAGAACTTCAGGCTTGATGAACCAAGTAAGGAAGCTAGGAGTTTGCTTGGGGTGAGAAAATACTTTTTCAGATACCCCATTCATTCAGCCATTGAATATGCATATATGAAGTGCTTAATGTGTGCCAGGAATTGTGCTAAGCGTTAGGTATACAAAGAATGGTGAACAACAATCAGGGAAGTTCACATTCTAATAGAAGAGACAGTGTACAAATATATACATAATAAATTGGAAGTAGTCTCAAAGGAGAAGACACTAGCATTAAAGGGAATCTTACTCATGCTTAAGGATGCTGCTACTATGTTGTAGAGTAAAGGGGGAGTAAAGTTTAAAACTGGAAAGGTAGGAAGGGCCATTGGATTTTAGGTTTGTTCCTGAAGGGAAAAACCACTGGAGTCTATCTATTTGGGTTCTGGGAAGGGAAGGAGAAGGGAGAGGAAGGCGACATGATCAGACCTGCATTTTAGGACAATAACTTTAGTACCTGAGGTGAGGATGGGGAGGGACTTGAGACAGGCATACCAATGACAAGCCAGGCACAGAAGGTTCACACCAGGGTGGTGGCAGTTTGACAGACAGAAGGGGATGTATAAGAGATGTTTTGAAATTTTTAAGATAAATTGCCAGGACTTGGCAATACATTGGATCTGGGAGAGAGAGGGTGAGTGTGTGTTAGGAGTGGAACATGACACCTAGTTTGACTGCCTGAGTGACTAGGAGAATGTAGGTCCCCCTTGACTATAACAGACAAGTAAGGAAGACAGGAGGGTTTGGGGGAAAAAATAATGAGCTCAATTTGGATATATTACCTTTAAGATATCTATAGGAAATCCGGTTTGGGAGCTATAGGCAAGATTGGAGGTCAAAAAAAAAAAAAAAAGATTAAGGCAGGATAAATAGATCTAAGGATCATCAAATTAGAAATGATTAAAAATAGGTAGGAGAACTTAAAACAAACAGAGTTGTGAAAACCTCAAGAGAGAAAAAAACAGTTATCAAGAAGATAATAATAACAATGTTAAAGGTTGCGTTATATAATATAAGCTTGAATTTTATTCTATTTACCCCTTAGTTAGGAGTATCTAGTGCTTGTAGTCACATCAAAACAAGAAGCAGCACCCAAGTATTTTAAGAGACAGTAGACAAGAATACAGCATATGCTTCTTTCTTCAAAAGTAACCTGGGGGAAACTCTCATTTTCTAAAGCAACTATTTATCATTTCAACCAAATTTCAACCAAAAATATTACTCCAAAGCTCTGTGATATTCCTTTAGTTTGAGTACAGAATGTGATGTCTGCCAATAATCACCCCCTCTCCATGCTGGGTTCCGCAATCGATCTATAATGCAGCCAGGTATTTAAAAACTTCTTTCCCTGCCTTTCCCAAACTAGTCTCCATAGAAAATATAAAATTCTCAAATGACCTCATCTAATTCTGACCTGCTTTCATAGAATCAGAGAATTTTAGAGTTGCCAAGTACCACTAAGATCATCTCAACATCAGATTTTACAAAAAGCCCTCAGAAATTATCTGGTTCAGGGATTCTTAACCTGTAGTCTGAAGGTAGATTTGAGAAGGGAGGATATCCACATACTTGCATGGAGAAAAAATATATCTTTTTTGATATAATTGATTTCCTTCATAATTATATGTATTTTAGTTTATACATTTAAAAACTTTATTCTGAGAAGGGATCCACATATTTTACCTAACCACCAAAGAACATAACACAAAAAGTCAACAATCTCTGTTCTGCTCTATCCTCTTCATTTTTAAGATAATCTAAGGAGATAAGGGGAGAAATGAACAGTGACAGTGAGTCAAAAACAGAATCAGGCCTAGAGGCAGGTTCAATGCCCAATTATCTCAAAGGAGGCATTTCATATAAGCATCCAAAAGTACCCCTAACTTTCTGCCCTCACAAGGAAATTCCAATGGACTTTATTCGACATCCCCATTAGGATAATTCAGGTCAAAAACTCTATCACTTAAAGAGTTCCAGCTGTAATCATTTCTAGCATATCCCCTTCCCAATGCCTTTCAGGACAACACATAGTTCTTGCAGAGGACTTGAGCAATTTCTCATTTCTCTGCTTCACCAATTTCATTTTCCTTAGTGATTGAGATTCTAACACCATTAAGCATGATTTAATTTGCTATCCTAAATGCTTAGCCCACGGTATTAGGACAATCTTTCTGCTTCCACTTGAAAGACATCTTTGCCTTTTTCTCTGCTGTTAAATTAATAGCAAGACGATTAGAAACTTTAGCGCTGAATCCATGTGCCCCAAGCTCTGCTGAAAATTCTTTTCAAACAGGGAAGGAAGCAACTGCTAGTTATGACAGAACAACAGAAAGAAGGAAATCAAAAGATTTTTCAGAAACACTCTGTTGTTTATGTTCTTCTAATCAAGTCCATGGCCAAAAATTCTCATGGCCACCACCAAGACACACACACACACACACACACACACACACACACACACACACACACAGAATCATCATGTTTCCGAGCTTAACTGGTCCTTAGAGACCATCTACATCAAGCTCCTCATTTTACAGATGAGAAAGGGAAGTGACTCAGCCAACGTCCAGTAGCAAGTTAGTGGCAGAACCAGATATTGGCGTAGAGGCCAAGCTAAAATTCTAAGCATTAAAAATGTGTTTTTATTACCCATCCCTTTTTTAACCCTTTCAGTGCTGGACCTTCAAAGGCCTTGAGAGGTGAGTGTCTCACAAGACTCTCTCACCTCAGCCATCTTTTTGCTTGTTAAAGCCCATCAAGCAAAGAACATGTCCTGGAGTATTTAACCCTTTCAGCTCTGGAAATCCTACCCTGGGGATCCTGTCCATTTTGATCTAGCCGGCCCATCCGTATTTCCTCGTATATCAATTTCTCACCATCTACCCTACTACTGGGCATATATCTTTCTCTCCCCGCCCCCCCCCCCAACTTCTATCAATACTGTCATAGCTACTATAAAAAGTATAACAATTCTCCTCCAGCTCCCCTCCGTTGACATTCCAAAACAAAATACCCCTATCTGGCCACCACTCCCCTATAAATTTGGTCAACCCAATTAGACTGAAAGTTCTTTGAAACCAGGGATTATTTATTTCCCTTTTGGATTTGTATGCAAAGTGCTTGGCTAACAGTAAGCACTTAATAAATGGCTTTTTCTTCATTCATTTGTGGGTATTGGTTTTACAAATGTTCACCTTAGTGGATACTACTAATTTATACCTATTATTAATATACTGATTATTTTTTTCCATTTCAGCAAAATTCCCCATTGTGGGTCCTGTCACACTAGGTTAAGTGGCAGAGCGGATAGAGTACTGTGTCTGGAGTCTGGCATCTTCCAAATTCAAATCAAACATTTACTAGCTGTGTGAGCCAGGGAAAATCAATTAATGCTGTTTCCCTCAGTTTCCTCATCTGTATGAGCTGGAGAAAGGAAACTGCAAACCACTCCAATACCTTTGCCAAGAAAAGCCCAAATGGGGTCAGAAAGAGTTGAATATGAATGAAAAACAACTCAACAAAAATCTCTTCCAGCTCTAAGATTCAGTATTCTAAATTCCCTTCCATTTCTGATATTTCTTGTTCTATGTAATACAACTGAACAACAACAAAAAATACTTACGTAATTGGGAGTAAGTCTCTGCTGATGATTGGGGCAATAAGATGACTATCAATCAATAAGCATCTATTAAGTGCCCGGTATGTTTCAGGCACTATACAAGACACAGGCAATACCGAAATCAAAATGATCTATTTCCTGCCCTGATAGAAATTGTATTCTATTAGAGAAGATAAGATCTCCACATGAAAGTATATACAAATATAAGATAATTGTGTGAGGTTAGTAGCACCAGCAGGGATGATCAGGAAAATACCTTATGTAGGAGTTTATACTTCAGCAGGAAATTATGGTTTCTAAAAAGCAGAGATGAGGAAAGGGAATATTCCAGGCATGGATCGAAGGCCAGAAGATGAGATGGAATGTCATGTGCAAAGAAGAGCATGACCAGTTTGATTGGATCACAGAATGGGTGATAATAAACATGGAACCTAAAGAAGGGTGGGCTGAGGCAAATCCCCAGTCTGTCCCAGTGGGTTCCTAGGAATGATGAACTGAATTATAATGGCAACTCCTGCCCTGGATGACTTTCCTTGATTTTTCTAGAGGAAACCATAGTAACATGAAACCAGATTATATTACAGCTTTGCATACATAGAACATTTCTGCACCAGAGAAGGGGACTCTGGAGAAAACTACCTTGCAGCATTCATTCGGAGGGCACATGATGCTTGTTCATTTGTTTGTAATCTGTGTACAATTATGTTCTTGAAAATGAGCCCAGAGGCCTCTGTGTAATGGGTGTATTTTTAATAATGCCAAGCAACAATAATCATGCTCTAACGGTAATGTTCCAGAGGGATGAGAACTGAAGGCAGACGCTGGGAAACATTTGACACCACACACAGAAGAGAATTCCTTGCAAATCTGGATGCTCTCTGCTTCTCCAAGCTTCCCCCAGCTCACTCTGACCAGTGGTTCCAGCTGTTCAGATGTAATGCGCTGGGGGTCCACATGGCATGAAAGGATACAGAACAATAAAGGGCTTTCGGGATCATCTAGTCCAACGCTTTCATTTTACAGAAGAAGCTGAGACCCACAAGGCTGACATGCAGAACCCAGCTACAAATTCCAAGAGCCACGTCTTCTGACTTCACATTCATTGGTCTTTACACCAAGAAAGGAAGGAGAATAGATAACGACAATAACTAGCATTTACATGGTGCTTTCAGATCCATAAAGGACTCAAATATCATTTCCTTTGGTCCTTACAACCCTGAGATGTAGGTGCTATGATTGTCTCTATTTATTAGATGAGGAAATTGAGACAGCAGCTAATTGAAAATCCAACAGTCCCGAGGTAGCTTCTGATTGTTGAGATTAACAATAGTGCAGCGGACAAAAATGTTGTCAGTTATTTCAGTCATGTCCAACTTTTTGTGACCTCATCCTGGCAAAGATACTGAAGTGGTTTGCGATTTCCTTCTCCAGCTCATTTTACATATGAGAAAACTGAGGCAGACAGCATTAAGTGATTTGTCCAGGGTCACATAGCTACTAAGTGTCTGAGGTCAAATCTGAATCCAGTCTTCCTAAGTGCTGGCTCAGTGCTCTACTACTGCACCACGCAGCTGCCCCAAAATACTGGACTAACAGTTAAGAAATTTGCCTTCCAGTCCCAGTTCTGTCAGTGACTCTGATGTGGGACTTTGGCAAGTTACCTTGCCCATGGGTCTATTTTCCCAGCCATAAAATGAGGGGTTTGAAATCGTTAATTTCATGTTAAAACTACCTTCCCCTTCCAATCTTACATAGCATTTTAATGGCACCTCTCAGATCCATTTACTGTGTCTATAATAATTATTATTTGTGATACTTCCCTCCCCAGATTACAAACCCCATGATATTAGGGACTTTGTTTTCCTAAACTGTCATTCCCTCTAACACACAGTAGGTACTTAAATGATTCCCTCTAACACACAGTAGGCACCTAAATGTTTACTGTCTGAAAGGAGCTTCCCATGGGCTCCTATGGCTGAGGAAGACTTCCTGGAAACAATGGAAACAGGTCTGATGCTCTCTTCATGCCAATTCCTGAACAAGTCTAATTCTTCCTCTTACCCTGAATCTCCTGCCTTTCCAAATCTTAGGCTACAAAAGAACATGTTTTATAAGACAAGGGTTGGGATGCCGGATGTGGTATCATGCATTCCTGTCAAATTCTTGGGGAGGGGGAAGAAGAGGCCCTCATCCATTTTTGCCACCAGCTAAAATATTTTGGTCTCAGCTCTGTGTGGAATGCTGGCAGGAAATAACAAATAACTTTTAAGATGGATGGATATTGGCCATCTCCATGAAACAAAACAAATAGCACAATCTTGGCATCCCTGATATCAATTAGAGACTAACACCCCTTCCTTTTTCTCCATAAATAAAGGCATGTCAGCTGCCCAAAGCAGAAAATGGAGGCAGAACAACCAGCATTGGGTTCCTTTGTTTCAAGATGTCTGGCAACCAACCAAGTACCTTCCGATACTGACTGTGGGTCTAGTTCCCTGTCTGGAGTGTATAGTCTAGTTAGGAAAGCAAGATACATGCATATAGGATCATCAATTTCAAGTTTGAAAAGATTTTTAAGAATAACAGGATATTAGAGCTAGACTAAAAGGAAACCAGGGGCTATCTATAATTGTTCCTCCAAAGTGATTTATCCAAGGTCTCACAGGTAGGCAAACAGCATCAAAAGGATTCGAACCTATATTCTCTGACTCCAGAGACAGCGTCTTGCCACCAATTCTTGTTATTTTGTATATGGAAAAAACTTAGGCCCAGAAGTCAAATGACAAGGTTACACAGATGACAAAACCAATCTTCTGATCCAATGTCTTTTTCACTGTGCCATACTATCTTTATTCAAGGGCTAAGTTTTTTGAGTATAGACTAAGTGCTATAAAATTTTCAAGTGAAAGTAAATGAGGGATGAAACCACTGGGGGAGACTCCATGAAGGTAGCATGAGCTAGTAGGGAAATACTTCCCCCCTGCATGAATGGGAAGACTGGTGGGAAGAAGAGAAAAAACGGTTAGCAAAGGGCTGATCTTTGAGGACTGGAATATGGAGCAAGAATTCCTTCCCATGCTCCTATGCTCACTACCCTAGGCACCCTGAGTCCTGCTTATTCTACCATAAGAGCATGTGGAGCTATTCATTCGTATAAGAAAATCCAATGCATACCCTGTGAGAGACTCTTCTTTAAGCATATACTATTTGTCATACACTATGTTAAGGGCTAAGAGTTCAAATATAAGCAAACAAGATAGTCCCTACCCTTAAGGAGCTTACATTTTAATAAGAAAAAGAAATACATTCGAGTTGCTCAAAAGTGGAGAAGGACAAGTTACTGATTTAAGACATTAATGGGGCACTCAGAAAAATTAGAATATGCAAGGAGTAGAAGCAAGAAAAGGAAGCAGTCAGTCAATAAATATTTACTATGTGCCAGAGATACAAATGAAATAAAAATAATCCCTGCCCTCAAGGAACTTAAAATCTAATCAGGAAGACAATGCACAAAAGGAAGCTGAAAAACCAGGAGAGAAAAATAAAAGGGAGAAAGTTCTTAGTGGAGGGGCATGATGAATTAGTTCAAAAAATTCCAAAAGCAGGTCAGCCAATGGGCAATGGTGAGAAGATTCAGTTGGGTTTCCTCCTTAAAGGAAAGCTTTGGAGCTCCTGGTTCTGTTCTCTAGAGGGTACAATCAGAGGAACAGAGTCCCAGTGAGATTTAAGTCCCATTGTTGATTCAATCTTGCAAGATAATGAGATTTCCCAATTCTGAGCTTCCCCAAGGCATAAAGGAAAAATGGAGAAATCCAAAAAGCAGTGAAGCTAGGGGGAAATGGTTGGGATCCTTCCCAAAATGGTGGTCCCATTCAAGGAGAGTTCCATTGAGAAAAAGGCATCTCTAAGGAGATTTCTAAGAATGGCAATGGTTTTACATGATCCAGCATAAAAGCCAGAGTTTGATGGGGTTTTTGTTATTTTTTCCTCTCTTCTTGATCATACATATGTTCTATTTTCTTCCATGTATATGTATGTGTGTATGCATATTTATACATACATGGAAGGAAGTAGAGGACAATGACCTGGCTGTTTTTCTCTTTTCAGCTCGTTTAGATTTATCGTACGCCAAGCCATAGAAGATTTCAGTGTTCTGCAATACACTAGTCTCCACAAAACTCTTGTGAGGCTTTTTTGACAGAATCCTCTTAAGCTGACTGAGGCACAAGATGCCCAAAAAGAAAGGAAATGGTTGTTATGAGATATTTCTAACCCTAAATCAGAAAGCTGACTTGAGCTAAGAAAATTTCATATAGAAGCAGACATAGAAAGCCCAAAGAAGAGGATAATTTTAGCTTGGGTAGCAAGTTCTTTGTCTGACTTTTGTTAGACTGCCCTTAATTGTGTATAGAAGATCAAACCTCCTCTACCCTTAAAAGGTTTTCTAGTCAGTGCCTCTTAGCGAATCAGAACCAAGGTATCAGTGGGTAGTTATAAAGACACAGAACCCACAAAGTGAGAACAGAAAGAAACCCTAGCAGAAAGTACACTCAGAAATGAAAAAAGCATGTGAAATATGGTTATGAAACAATACTAATCCAAAGGATACTTTAAATCTAAGGAATAGCTTTTCTAGGGTTAATCTAGAGCCAAACATATGCTTTCCAGTGATAAAAATGAATGAGACAATCACTGTCTTCAAGTAGCAAAGAATTCGGTAGGGCAAAGAACATAATATGCAAATAAAGTTAGTATAATAAGTATAAGAAAAATGTACTTATAATATGCCCTTATCTTTTTGGCTTTTCTTTCTGTGTTCTCTTTCCCCAGTAGAATGTAAGCTTCTTAAGGGCAGAGATTTGTTTGCTCCCATTTATATTCCTAGAATTTGGCATTTTTCCTGGTTTAATAAATGATTTAATGAGAGAGTTTAAAGAAAGGAGAAAATCACTTATTCTAAGTGAGGAGAAACAGAGAGAAATGCATAGAAAAATCAAGAAGAGTCTTTGTGGGTAGGGTCACATTTGAGCTGGGCAACATTTCAAAACACTTTTTATAACATTCCAGGCTTACAAAATGATATGCACAAGACGGTGTAATGGTTATTGTACCAGTATAGAGACAGTCAATAGTCAATCAATAAACATTTATTAAGCACCTACTTGGTCTAGTGGAGAGGACTTGTCTAACTTTTAAATCATGCCAGCTCAACTCAATTCTATTCTTTACCTGTTCTTAGTTAAGTAAGACGTATCAGCTAAGAAGACAGGACAATTTTCTGTTACCTACCAGGCAGGGCTGAAGAATTCTTTGACACCAATTTGGGAAATTTCTCTCAAGGGGTTGCCAAAATGCACAGAGTGCTTCTGACAGACTCTTCTAGGTCTGTATACATTAAATCTGAGAGCAGAAATGATACATTCATAATTCGCTAGCTCTACCTCTTGGTGCATGAATTGGGTTGTTAAGTATCACACTCCTCCTCTATTCTTTGTGTTAGCATGGACAAAGTCAGCAAAAAACATATCTTCCCATCTGCCAACCTACCTGAGCTCAGCAACATATAAGAAAAGGCATTTGTCTCCTTTTAGCCAGCTAGGTGGGACACAGATTCTTCCAGGTACGGCCACCCTCACAAGTAAGGGCACAAGTAAGTATGAAAAATCAAAATCCAAAAAGAAAATAAGAAATTAGGGGGTCCTCTCTTGCCCTACCCCACCCTCCTAGGCTTTTACCTTCTTTTCATACTCAGGCCCACAGTAAATCTCTCTTTATTTTATTTTATTGCTGAGGCAGCACTTGGGGTTAAAGTGACTTACCCAGGGTCACACAACTAGGAAGTGTTAAGTATCTGAGGCAGATTTGAACTCAGGTACTCCTGACTTCAGGGCTGATGCTCTATCCACTGCACCACATAGCTCCTCCCAACCCCCCAAGATCTTTTAATAGTTTTTTCCTTAAGAGTTGAGGACAAAGTCTCATTTCTTAAAAAAAAAAAAAATTTTAAAAGTCCCCTTAAGACTTTTGGTGGAGGGAAAGTCATTGCCTTCCAAAGTATCCCATTCTACTTTCAGATAGTCCTGATGGATAGTTTTTCCTTACAGTAAGTCAAAACTTACTCCTCTACAGTTCCCATTCATTTCTCCTTACTTCTGCCTCCTGCTCCAGGAGTCATGAGGGTCTGATCCCTTCTCCATATAAAATCCTTTCCAAACAATGAAAGTAGCTATTGTGTCTCCACTTCTCTTCTCACCCCCAGCAACTCCCATTAATAAGTCTTTTCTGCTATAGACTTAACATCCCTTGTTCTTTTACCAAGCCATCATACGATATGAACCCAAGACCTTTCAGCATCCTCGCTGACCTTGACTGAATGATCTTCAGTCTGTTCTTGTTCTCCCCAAGACTGAAAGCAGTATTACAGATGTGGTTTTATCAGGACAGAATATGATGGCATTTTCTCTAACCCTACACTATATCTATGCCTTTCTTAATTAAGGTCAAGATCACATTAGCCTGTCTAGCTGCTCTAAAACACTAAATATGCATGCAGAACATCCTTAATCCTTTGTTTTTACACAGGTGCACATACATACTCACACACTCTCACACATTAATTTTTATAAACATTTCCCTCTTCTTCCCACTGCACCCCCCTGAAAATAAAATTTAATGAAAAATAAAATCCACATAACAAATATACATAGTCCAGCAAAACATAGTCTACATAGTCATGTCCAAAAGTCTATGTCCCATTCTGAATTTTAAATTTTGAATCATTAGCTCGCTAGCAGGAGATGGATGGCATGTTTCATCTTCAGACTCGTAGTTTATCATTCAACTCCTATAGTTGATTTTGAACTCAAGTTTAAGATGTAACATTTATCTCTATTAAATTCCATCTTATTAAATTCAGCCAAATGTTCCAACCTGTCAAGATATTTTTGAATCCTGGCACTGTCATCCAATGTGTTAGTTGTCCCCTCTTTCCCCACCCCCTGTTTTTTGTCATCTGCCAATTTCATAATTATGCCCTTTTTATCTTTCTCCAAATCTTTAATGAAAATGTGAAGCAACACAGGGTCAAGCACAGATCCCAGAAACTCCCTTCCAAATTATGACTGAACCACTTAAGATGACTTTTCAGGTCCTGCCAGGCAATCAGTTCCAATGACTGCACGATCACTTAGCCCACATCTCTCGGCTTTCAGTGCTGGAAGAGACTTCAGCAGTCAGTCCAACTGGTACATGAAAGGAATCCAGGAATTGTGGAGGGGGTGGGAAAGGGGGATGGGAGAATTACATGAGAGACCTTGTCTAATGCTTTACTAAAATTTAATTAAGTTATAGCTACAGTATTGCTCTGATCAATCAAACTACCAACCCTTTCAAACAAATAAGCAAATGAAGTTAGTCTCATAAGCCCCGCTCCTCCTCTGTGATCACAGCTACCTTTTATTTGTTCATTAACTTTCTTTTTAATAAAAGATGGTCAAGGAATGCTTTAGACTTGAAAGATTTATTAGAGCTCTAAGCAAAAGAACTCAAATGATGTTTCACCTTGATGCTGCAATATTTAGAAGCAAGTCTAGAAGAGAGAGCACCCTGAAAATTTAGCCTATAATCCCCAAAAGAGACTTGTAGGTCTCTGAGGGAAAATCTTTATTTCTCAAGGCCTGAGCTATCCCTCTCCTCTGTGACTACCCTCCACCAGACTGCCTCTCATCATCTCCAATGTCAGCAGCCTGAAAGCCACATGCAAATTTCTACACCTGGCCCACTTTGCATCCCTGGCTACAATCCCATCATCACTCCATTGGGGTTGGTCCCCTTCCATGCTGTCCAGTCTCTGCTTCCCTGTCATGTCAGTTCAGACCAGAAAAGAACATGGAGACAGATATCTCAAAGAAATCAGTTGAAAATTAAATTATGGCTTCAAAAAAGTCAAAGCCTCCAAGCAGTTAATTCTTCATACAAATGAGGCCACAAAGCATTGGAACATGAATATTGTTCTAATTATGTTTTGCAGGTAACCGTTAACCTAAGTGCTCCTGCACCAGAAGTTTTATTAGTGCTGGGTAATCGCATGCAGGTGTGTTTTATTAATATGGAAGGCACAGAACACCCATTCTAATCTGCTCCAAATGCCATTAAAATCAAGTTACCGGCATTTCACAGCTCCAATCAGAGTACGGGAACTATTTAGTGAGGTGTTTGTTTGTTTTTGTTTATTCTCTAGAGCCTCCAATTATTCTCAGCACTTTTCCTAAGTAAGGAAACCAATATGTGTTCTGAGGTTAGAAAAAGTGAGAGTCGTTGATTTGGGCTTGGAAGAAATACTCTTGGAAGAAATACACTTTCTAGAGCACTGGCTTCTAGTCCAATTCTTCTGACCCCATTTCTGGAGCCAGGCTCCACAGTGGACAGAGTGCGGAGAGCCGACTTGGGTTTGAATGGCACCTCTGGCACTTCCTCAGTGAATGATCTTTCAAAAGTGACTCCTCCTCTTTCAGTGCTTTATTTTCTTTGTCTACAAAATGGGAAAGAGATCGCACTAGTCCATACCTCCTAGGGTTGTGAGGGTCAAAGAGCAGTGGGTCTGGTATCAGGAAGACCTGACACAAATCTAGCCTCAGACACCTACTAACTAGCTTGGGCAAGTCACTTAACCTCTGTTTACCTCAGTTTCCTCTACTGTAAAATGGAGGGGATAGCATTTACAAACCAGAGGATGGCTGTGAGGATCAAAGGTGATAACATAAACAAATTGTTTAACATAGTAAGTGCCTCATAAATGCTTTTATATATTTTAATATATAAATGTCAATAATAAGAAAGATAAGAAAGAGTGAATGAGTGAGAAAGTTAAAATCTTGTCTCTGATACCCACTGGCTATGTGTCTTGAGCTAGTCACTTAAACTCTTAATGTTCCAAGTAACTAAGACTTTAGGTTTCAAAGAAGATGCAAATCTGCATGTGTACATCAAATTTCTCACAAGGATCTGCTTCCACAGTCAGGCCCAGGCAAAAAAACAACAACAAAAATCATTAGTATTATTGCACTTGTCAGTGTCTTCCATGATGAATTTGGATAGATTGACCCTAGATTTTTGAACTAGGAGACCTTGAAAATAAAAGTCCAAGTCTATCATTTTACAGATAAGGAAGTTAAGGTCCAAAGAGTTAACTGAATTATCCACCCAATATCGTACAGTTAGCAAATGCCAGTCAAATAGTCATTATTTAGTACCTACTATGTGTCAGGAACTATACTAGGTTTGAACCTAAGCCTTCTGGCTCCAAATTTTGTGCCCTTTCTACTGTATCAGAAAAGGAAAATGAAATTTTTATGGGTAAAAAAAAACAAAACAGAAATGTATTCAACCTAAAGGACTTGTCATGCTTCCTCCCCTCTTCTCCCCATTAACAAACATTTATGTCACACTCTTCCCTCTCCCCCAAAAAAACTGAAAAGAAAGTTTTTATAAAAAATACAAATAACCAAACAAAAACAAATTCTTACATCAAGCATATTCAAAACCATATGCCTTATTCTCTAAAGTCTAACACTGGTCTTTGGCAGTGGGTGAGGCAGTGGGCTTCCTCTACAGTCTTTTGGAGGTAGATTTGTCATTGCCTGAGTTTTAAATTCACAGGTTCCTCACTTTCATAAGCAGTTTAGACTCTAAGTATGGGCCCAGCAATTAGCAAAATTATAGGTGTAATCCAAAGACCAGCTTGGCTAAATACAGAGAATCTCATCCCAAGAAAGTTGGTCACTGAATGTTGGGTTAGTTTTGTTTGTTTTGTTTGTTTGTTTGTTTGTTTGTTTTGAGGGGTGGAGTGGGGAATAGCAGCAGCAACTTTTAGAACCATAAGGAAGAAAAATGTTGGCAATCTCCACAGGCATGAGGAACACATACACTGGCAAAATCACATATTCTTGACATTTGAAGCATCAAATGACTTTACTGTTTCTTTCCTAAATGGCTGGATGGTGGGGGAGGGAATATATTTCTGTATTATATCGTGAATTTGGTTGCTTTGGACTCTCTAGCTCAGATAGGAATGAAGCTAACCTAGTTGTTAACTTGACTTCTTTCCACAGTGGAGAAGGGGAATCTTTTGGTCACTGACCTTAAGGGAATTTAGTCTCAGGAGATAAATGTTCAGAATCCTCAGTGAAAAATGAAGCTCAGGACCCCATTGCAAGAAGACACCTGCTCCCTGCCTAAGCTTTGGCAAGGAACTTGTCATTTACAGGATCCATGACCAGATGGGTTATTTATGGGGTGAGAGGGGATGGTTTAAGCCCAGATTTCTCACTCTCCCTGAT
Organism: Sarcophilus harrisii; assembly: GCF_902635505.1. Taxonomy (NCBI): domain Eukaryota; kingdom Metazoa; phylum Chordata; class Mammalia; order Dasyuromorphia; family Dasyuridae; genus Sarcophilus; species Sarcophilus harrisii. The sequence continues at coordinate 486,215,801 of NC_045427.1, forward strand.
GTGAGCGAAAGACCTGACAGGAAGAGAAAGCCTACTTTCACCTGACCCCTGCACTCAATCACTCATGTGCTCTGCTTTGTGAGTTAAAATGATAAAAGCAACAAACATAAAGATGGCCTAGGGACAAATGTCTGAAGTGCTACAACTTTGCTTAATTTTCTTTTTCTTTCTTTGCTGCAAACTACCAAGCTTTAATAGATGCAAATAATATTTTAAGGCACTGAGAGAAGATAATTAACTAATTAAAATATGATTAACTTCCTGAAAGGGCTGAAAAATAAATAGGGGGAGGTCGAGAAGAGGATTGGAGGCTTGGACTGGATGATTTCTAAGAACCATTTCAGCTCTAGATCCAATGACTTTATGAGCTGCTTTAATTCCTACATGTTCATATGAAAAGAGGAAATTGGGGATAAGTATCCACCTAGGTGAAGAGTTCCCAAACCCCAAAACTTCTTCCCACCTTTTAGGAGCAGCTTTAGAGCTAGAAGGAAACTTCAAGATTATCTAGTCCAAGCTTCTCTTTTTATAAAAGAGGAAACTGAGTGTCAGAGAAGTGAGGTGATCATATACATCCCAATGTCATCACTTATGAGATATGATGTGGCTTTCTAAACAGTCATTCGGACATCCCCTTTCCACTTCACCCAGGTCTAATATTATCCTGGACTCAAAAATGTGCCGCCTTTTCCCCAAAGCCCACGCTATATGAGGGCAACTTGCTGCTACCAATAAAGAGTACATATAGAGGATCCCCCAAAGAGGGTACAGAGAGCATCATGAGAAGCAGCATCAATGAGAACATAGAGCTGGAGTTAGAAGGAACCTTAAAGACATTCAGTTCAATCTCCTTGTTGAGAGATGAGGAAACTGAGACCCAAAGAAGTTCTTGCCCAAGCTCTCACAAGTGATTTGACCTAAAGTGGTTGGGAACCCAAATACTGACTTGAGGGTCTCTAAGCAAGTTTTTCTCCGAAATGAATGGCAAAATTCTTTCAGTCACAGCACTGTTTAATTTAGCTCTCACTGGAACCATCTAAATACCGTGTACCTCTGCTAAAGCCAAGCTTCCCTCTCAGAAACTTTCTGGAGGTAGGAACCATACAGGAGAAGAGATGGCTTCCAAGATGTGGATTTTCTTTTCCACAGGGCCCCATAGGGAGGGGGAATTCAGTCCCTGGACCCTTTCTGTGGCCCACAGGTAAATCAGGGACTTCCTTGGTAAGCCCCAGACACTTACTAGCTGTGTGACCTTAGGCAAGTCACTTAACTGCCATTTGCTTCAGTTTCCCAACCATACAATGGGAACACCACCACCCACCTGCCAGGGTTTTTGTGAGAATCAAATAATATTTATAAAGCACTTAGTACAGTATCTGGCATATAGTAGGCACTAAATAAATGCTTATTCCCTTCCCTTACTCCCTTATAAAATTCCTAAGTCTAAAGTCAACATAGATGAACTAGTTAAGAAGGGTCTCTACCACAGCAAAATATCCTCTTGGGAAGTAAGTTCTTTGAGTCTAAGGATAATATTCTATGTGTCTGGTCTTTCCCCAAAAGCCCCGAGTACACCAAGTAATGCTGATGGTGGGAAACTTGTCAAAGAGACTTCATCTGCATGGACAAAAGCCTGCTTAAATATTCCCTTCACATGGGACATGAACAGGATTTGAAAAGCAGCATGATCTATAGAAAGGACATCACTTGAAGATTTACAAAGTACTATCTTCACCTGAAACTTGTAACATAGGAAGCACAAGTTATTGTTACTGTCTATTTATGGATAAGAAAATCAGGGTGAAGTAGCTTGCCCTGAGTCACACGATAAGTTTTGGAGCCTCCATTCATAGATTCCCTGCTTTTCCCCAAAAATCACATTGCCTCCTACTTAGTGGGGAAAACATTGGGCTTGGAATGAGAACAAGTGGATATAAATCTTGGCTAGTATTGAGCAGAGGAGTACAAAGAGGATGAACCAAAAGCCCAGAAAAACCAAGAGGGTGTATTCCCATTAGCCCTGGAGGATGTGGCCATGGGAATGTGCCTCCAGAGGATTCTGCATGTCTGTGACAATATCTCTCTGAGCTTGAATCTTTTTTTCTCTATAAAATAAGATGGCTACTATCTCCAAGTTTTTGTAAAGAAGGTATCATGTAGGAGAGAGCTATTGTTTTTCTCATGGATGTGCTAAGTCTCAGTTTTTCAATAATAATAAACAAGGAAAGATGGAAAAGGAGGTCAAGAGATTTTTCAAAAGTCAGGCCACTTAATTACAATAGAAACCAGATGCCAAATGAATTCCTTCCCCAAGGTTAGGCTACTTAAGTTTTTTGGCCTGTTTGGGGACATGAAGTTTGATGCTGGATCAGAGGGCTGATGACAGTCCTGGTTAACAGAACTTCATTTCATACCAAACCCCAAGATTAACACAGCACCCACATACTTCTCTAAAGGGAAAAAGAAAAGAAAGATTTTTCACTCTTCAAGACATTTCCCCAACCTCTATACCCACTCTTGCCAATTCCTTCCTACTTACAGCCTTTCAGATTCTGAGAAATAAACAGCATTGACATCAAAAAGCAAAAAAAGGCAAACTCCTATCTCCAACCATTGGCAGGGGATCATTTGTTTCCACCAAGAAGTTGCCTAAATTTCAGCCCTAAACTCAATGACTGGTGTAGAGGAGGTACTTAAGAAATGGTTTTTGACTGAAATTCAGAGCTTTATCATTGATCTCCAGCAGATTGTTAAAGCCCCAATTTAAAAAGGTCATACCCAGCACCATTTGAAACAGATGCCACTTAGGAAACAGCAGTTGTTAATTGACCTCAAAAGCTCTGGCAATGCAGTCTGACTCCCATATAGTATAAAACACTTTCCACGACTCTATGCGAGGCAGAATTAGGCTGCCACGGACAATTCGTGCCCTGCTGGTGGCCCACAATTGTAAACAAAAATTCAAAATCCTATTTTATTAGGATTGTGTCATTGGGAGCTGTAGACCAAAACTATCTTCTTTCTTTTCCATTCCTTTCCTGGTACACTTGCCGTATTTTGGCTATAGATTAAACACCAAGCAATAAATATTAGGAGAGAATGAGAGAGAGAGAGAATGAGAGAGAGAGAGAGAGAGAGAGAGAGAGAGAGAGAGAGAGAGAGAGAGAGAGAGAAGAAAGGAAGGAAGAAAGGAAAAAAAAATAAGCACTGGCATTCAACAATTCAATAATTTCAAATTCTCTTCCTTTAAGGGGTGAGATCTCAGTTTTGAAGGTGAGATTTCCTCCTTTGAAAATATCCCAATTGTGTGAACACAAACACCATTTCCCAGTAAGCAAGAGGATGAATCTCTTCATGGGGATAAGTGATGACCAGTGATTGAGATTGAATAACACATGCTTAACACACATACACACACACACACGGCAGGTCATGATATTGCCTAGGAAACCTGTCTCAAGTAGAGGTGGCTAGAGTCCTAATGAAACCAGGAATTCCTAAGATTATAAACAAACTCAAAGCGCTGAAATGACTTACCTAAAGTCATTTCAACTGAAGTGAACAGAAAAAGTGATGGGTCCCTGAGTTCTTCAGCATGGCCACATATTCACATAGATTATAATCAAGCACAATTTCTTATCTGATCTAACACCTATTCATATTTATCCATAAATCTTCTGAAAAGGATCCAGCCACTGTCCTGAATGCCTTCCTCTGGTCTTTTTTGTAACCTAGGGGTGGGAGTGTAGCAATCCTGTCCAAAGCACTTGTTAAATGACCATCTCATTGTTCCACTCACCATTGTTCCCCTTCTTGGATCATAGCTATGTCTGTTGTCTTTCAATCAGAATGTAATCTCCTTGAGAGCAGGGACTTGTTTCACTAGCACTTAGTACAATGTTTGACACATAGCAAGTGCTTAACACATTCTTTTTACTCATTCATTATTATTCCATCTACTACCATTCTCCATCTCTTGACTCTGGGTATTTTTGCCGACTCTCCTGGGATGATTTTACCCCTCTACCTCCTGGTATGTCTGGCTTCCTTCAAATCCCAAATAAAATCCCACTGTTTACAGGAAGACTTTCCCTATCTCTCAGTTCTAGTGAGGAAGGCCCTCTCTTGATTATTTCCTACTTATCCTAAATGTAACTTGTTTACATAGTCATCTATTTATTGCCTCCCCAATTAGATTGTGAGCTCCTCCAAGGAAGGGACTATCTTTTGCCTTTTTTGTGTGTCTTTAGAAAAGAACCTGGCACATAGTAGGTATTTAATAAACAATTTAATAGGCATTTCCTCCTCCCAAGACCCACCAAACTCCAACAATCAATACTGACTATCGTCCCTCATTCTTGCTATGTGATTGATCTACCTAGATTTCCAAGCACGCCTGCCCTTGGCAATGTCTTTCTGCTACTTCCTCATAGATGTCATCATTGGTAATGTGTTTACTTGCCTATACACACATCTTTCCTTTGGGTAATTTGTAATTTTAATTCCTACCATGATGTGTCATGATTTACAATGGAATGGTGCCATGGAGGTATACTGATAGTAAAGAAATGGACTTTTGCAGAAGTTAGCAGGCTGCGATTAAGTTGTTCTCTCAGAAGTGGGGAATGCTTGGTATAAATGAATTCAAATTCTTACCCAACTCCCCAACACACCCCATGGACCACATAGTCGACATCTCTAAAATATGTCTCAAATAGGGACACAATCTATAGTCACAGCACCTAAAAGTGGTAACTGGCCTTCACAGTGATCATCAGTGCTCTCTTCCAAAGACCTGAGCTCATCTGTCACCATCACTGCAAACATATTGAAACTCAGAGCACAGGGACCCTACGGCCCTTTAGGGTAATTTTAATACTAGCAAAGAACAGACCCAAAGCATCCAAGCATCCAAGCATCACAGATTAAATCTAGATGTGATCTAGTCCAGCAGTTCTTAACCTTTATTGGGCCATGGACCCTTCTGGAAATCTGGTAAAGTCTATGTACCTTTTCTCAGAATCATGTTTTTAGCTGCATAAAATAAAGTTCATAGAATTACAAAGTAAATCAACTACGTTGAAATATAATTAGAATTTTTTTTTAATTTCTGATCTAGTCTAGTCCCCTAACTTTTCAAATAGGTTATATAAAAGCCCAAAGAAATAACTTGCTCATAAGTCACACAGTTAAGTGGGACTTAAAATAAGGCTTTCTGAATTTTCTGACTCTGAAGCTTGTACTCCTAGTTTACATCAGAGGTATAAGGACAAAGTGGAAAGAATACTAGACTTGGCATCAGGAAAGACCTGGATTTCAATCTTGTTTCCCACTTTTATTAGTTAGGTGACCCTGAAAGGACAAATCTCTTAAACTACTCTAAGTAAAATAGGAAGGTAATAGTTCTTATCTCCCAAAGCCACTGTGAGGAAAACATGAAATGTTTACCAAGCAATATGTATTTTATGTCAAGGCTTTAATTATTATTATAGTTGTGTCAAAGAACTTTTGTTTGTTGCAGGGGTTTGTTTTTTTGTTTTGTTTTGTTTTTTGGCAAGGTAACTGGGATTAAGTGACTTGCCCAGGGTCACACAGCTAGGAAGTGTTAAGTGTCTGATGCTGAATTTAAATATCCTCTTGATTCTAGGACTGGTGCTCTATCCATTGTACCATCTAGCTGCCCAGACCTTTTAAGTTTTAAAGTGTGACACACATGTGAGCAGCAATTACTGTCCTTATTATTACACACTATGGGACTTTTAAGATTTAAAAACACAAACATAGTATGTGTTTTTTTTTTACATGAATGGCAGGGCTGATATACATGTCATACTGGCATATACAACCAGTTGTAACAACTCCCGCACTGCTACTGAAATCTGAAACGTTATCCACCTTTCACAAACATAAAGTCACAGACCGTGAAATCCGCTCATCTGGCAAGGAAGGCTGAGATAAAACCACTTCCACCACCAGTTCTAAAAATTATAATTCAACATCTGATTTGCATATTTGACTTATGTGAGTGAGAAGGGGGAGGGTGTGTGTGTAAGAAAGACTGTTCCAAATGCTGTGCGACTACAACCCCAAGGGCTACTGATTTCCTAAAATGACAAAGAACAGGTAAGGGAGGGAATATTTTATGACAAGGAAACTTAAAGCATTTCTGGTCGCACCTTTGCCATCAGTCTTTCCAGGATGCATTAATGTCTTCTTCTCACTACCATGATTGCATTTTAATAAGTCATTAGAGCAGAGTGGATGCCGTTAAAAGACCTAGAATGTCTCACTTAACGCCATTAAGCCTGAAAGTGCAAATGAACTAACTGCAGTGATCAGCATCTGAGGCTCATTAGATCAATCAGCAGTGAGCCCCAACTATTCTTCATTAAGCAAATTAATGAACAAATATTCAGAGAAAAATCAGTAAACAACTAGCTAATGGAATTGTGAGCAATACATAAAAAGGGTGCAACATATAATAAGAGAACTTAATATCAATTTACCCAACCAAATTATAGCTCAGAAAACACATTAAACAAGTATGGATGCAGTGCTTAGAAATCAATAGTATAGCAGCCTGATGTTTATATAATGTTTCTGAACTATCACGTGCTTCATATACATTATCTCACAGGTCTTAGAGGTGGACAGTACCAATATTTTTTAACCCACTTTGCAGATTAGTGAATCAAGGTTCAGAGGTAACATGACAGAGTAATAAAAAGATGACACTTTTAGGTGACCCTATGATATCACCTTAGTATTTTAGAATCTGGTACTTAAAGATAAGAGTAAATAAAACTAGGAAGGCTATAGTTTCACTGTACTCTTCCTCATTAGACCTGATCTGTAATACTGTATTCAGCTTTGAGCAAGATAGTTTGAGAAGAACAATGAGAAGAGGCATGCCCAGAATGGGGCAAACAGGATGGTGAATGGTGTATGTCATGGGAGGATCGGTTCTAAGATCTGGGCATGTATAGCCTGGAAGACTCAAGACATGAAAGCTACTTTCAAGCGTTTGAAGGGCTATCATGTGGAAAAATGGATTAGGTATGTTTTGTTTGGATTCGTTGGCTACAGAGTCAAAAAGAACAAGTAGATATAAAAAGGCAAATTTAAATGCTTGATAACAGAAAAACCTTCCTAATTATTAGAGCTGTCCCAAAGTGGAATGGTCTCCCTCAAGAGGCAGAGAGGGGCTTTCTCATCCCTTTGAAGTCTTCCAGCAGGGGCTGTATAACCACTTGTCAGGTATGTTTTACTGGTTCGTGTATAGATTGGACTAGATGGCCACTGAGGTCCTTTCCAACACTCAGATTTGCTGATCATGTAGTCCTGAAAGCAGAATAACCTTGAGAATGGAGTTTACAGATGACTCAAGAAAACCAATGGTTATAAATTCTGGAGAACAAGAAAACACAAATTTTTCAACCTGTATCCACCCACCTGGAAGGACTTACAGGCCCATTACAGCAGGCCTGGCCTTTGTGAACTTTGTGGGGCCAAGATACATGCTCTCATCTCATTTGCTTATAAATGCAAATTTCCTGTGCCCCAGGTAGATAGTTGTAACTCTAACTCTGGACAAAACTAATAGCTAGATTTAATAGCTTAAAAGATTCCTGCATTTAAGATAAATATTCTTTTTTTTATTTAATAACCTTTTATTTACAGGATATATGCATGGGTAACTTTACAGCATTAACAATTGCCAAACCTCTTGTTCCAATTTTTCACCTCTTACCCCCCCACCCCCTCCCCTAGATGGCAGGATGACCAGTAGATGTTAAATATATTAAAATATAAATTAGATACACAATAAGTATACATGACCAAAAAGTTATTTTGCTGTACAAAAAGAATCAGACTCTGAAATATTGTACAATTAGCTTGTGAAGGAAATCAAAAATGCAGGTGTGCATAAATATAGGGATTGGGAATTCAATGTAATGGTTTTTAGTCATCTCCCAGAGTTCTTTTTCTGGGCATAGCTGGTTCAGTTCATTACTGCTCCATTGGAAATGATTTGGTTGATAAGATAAATATTCTAATGAATAATAAATAGGAGAATTCAATCTCTTTATTAGGGTGTGTTCTACTACTAACAGTAATGACAGAAATGCTCTGAAAAGGCCTTCCTCTTTAGAACAGATTCTACTCAAATGAAACCCTAGGCAACTGACCATTAATGACTAAAGTACTTGCTTTGGATGTTACACTTACCATTAAACTTGTCACCCACTTAAGAAAATAAAGCACAAGGACTTCATAAGATACAAAGCATATTGTCTTGGAAATCTAATTTCAATTTTAAAATACATTGAAATTAAAAATCTGACAGGAAAGTTGGTTCTCAATTAACACCACATTTTCACATAGTTAGTTCCTTATAGTTTTAGTCAAATAAATAAGTTTTTTAAGTAAGTAAGTAACCATGCCTTCACCAAAGCTTGGGACTCTTTTCATGAGGGATGACTTATGACCTGCAAATGTAAGAGGATGTGACTTCTGACTGGCTGAAAAAATATGATGTTACACACCTGAGTAAGGTAGTGTGTTGGGATACAACACAAGAGGGCAAGTCAAGGCAGAAGCAAAGCAAGGCAAGGCCTTTTGAATGTTGAAATAGAGCCGCAGGGCTGTAGACATATAGGAGAACCACCCTACCATGCTGTTCCTTGATTTCCAGTGCTAAGAGTCCTAGAGACAACTGAGAGGAGATTAATTACCTTCAGGGAAATCACTTTCTCCTCGTTTGAACCAAGGTATTATCTACTTGTGTGTTCTTTGGTACATTCAGACAAATCAGAAAGAGTGGCTCTTAACTCTGTACTCAGACTCAGATTCCTATACAAGAGCTATTGAAGGATGGCTGATAGATAAGACTAGATTGATGCCTTTTTTGAAAATAGATAAAATCATTCAGTCCTGGATTCTGCCTGCCCCTCCTTCCAGCGAGGCTATAAATGGTACCAGATTTACCCTATCACTAACTCCTATTCTCTGCTCAATGATGAGTCAAATCCCAGCTTAAATTTTTAAAAAAATTATTTATATATATACACGCAGCTAGATAGTGCAATGGATAGTGGAGTAAGGAAGACATCCTCCTGAGCTTAAATCTGGCCTCAGACACTAGATGTGTGTGACCCTGGATAAGTCACTTAATGTTATTTACCCCAGTGTCCTCATCTGCAAAATGAGCTGGAGAAGGAAATGACAAATGACAAGCCACTCTAGTATCTCTGCCAAAAAAAAACCTAAAAGGGACCACAAAGAGCTGGACATGACTGAAAAAAATGATTAAAATACAAACACATACACATATCCTATACATGCCAATGCCATGTCTTCAATATTTTCAAAGATAACATGCATCACTATTTACCTTTTTATAATTATTTGAAGTTTACAAAATATTTTCCTCATGGCAAACCTGAGATAAGCAGTATACCACTTTTATAGAGCAAACTGGGCTTCAAAAAGTTGGACGAACTTCCCTAAGTTCACACTATTAACAGGTATCAGAACAAGATTGATCTCACACCATTTTGAAAGAGAAGAAGCATTTATCTACTTCAATACCTCCATTTTATAGATGAAGCAGACCAAAGAAGTTTCTTTATCTCTATTTGACTAAGGCAATAAGCAGCAGTTAGGAACTGGACCCAGATCCTTTGCCAGAAATCTAATGCTCTTTTCATAGCACCAAGAACTTGGGTTCATAAGACAGAGAAAAGAGAACTGTTATATATAGCTACTTGACTTACTGAATCAATCAATTTCAATCTCTCTCTCATTCATATTCTCTCTCATTCATAGTCTCTCTCTCTCTCCCCCCCCCCCCCCCCCCCCCCCCCCCCAACCAGGGTTAAGTGACTTGCCCAGGGTCACAGGAAGTGTTAAATATCTGAGGCCAAATTTGAACTCAGGTCCTCCTGATTGCAGGGCTGATGCTTTCTCCACTTTCCACCTAACTGCCCCAGGACTGTATACTGATTGTTTAGGGGCTCTTAAAACATCAAAATATTGATAATTTTACTGTTTTAAATAATCAAAGAGAAACAAGATGGTATAATGGATAGAAAGTTTGCCTCAGAATCAGGAAGATCTGGGTTCAAATTCTACCTTTGATGTATTTTGGCTACGTGACTCTAGAAGAAGTCATCCAATTGCTCAGTGTCCAAGGAAATACTATGCTATAACCATGTTATACTATGTATTTCTTTATGTCCTAATACATGGTCAATTTTTGTGTAGGTTCCATGAACTGCTGAGAAGAAAGTATACTCCTTTCTGCCACCATTCAGTATCTCCAAAGATCTATCATACCTAATTTTCTAATATTCTATTTACCTCCTTAATTTCTTATTTGTTTTGTGATTTGATTTATCTAATTCTGAGAGTTCAAGGTTGAGATCTCCCACTATTATAGTATTGCTGTCTATTTCTTCTTGCAACTCTCTTAACTTCTCCTGTAGGAAGTTAGATGCTACACCACTTGGTGCATATATGTTTAGTATTGATATTGCTTCATTGTCTATGCTACCCTTTAGCAAGATATAGTTTCCTTCCTTATCTCTTTTAATTAGATCAATTTTTGCTTTTGCTTGATCTGAGATAAGGATGGCTACCCCTGCTTTTTTGACTTTACCTGAAGCATAATTGATTCTGCTCCAGCCTTTTACCTTTACTCTGTATGTATCTCCCTGCTTTAAACGAGTTTCCTGTAAACGACATATTGTAGGGTTCTGACTTTTGATCCAATCTGCTATCCCCCTCCGCTTTATAGGAGAGTTCATCCTATTCACATTTATGGTTAAAATTACTAATTCTGTATTTCCTGCCATCTCATTATCCCCAGATTACACTTTTTTTTCTTGCCCTCCCCCACTTACTCCCTTTTCCAGTATTAAACTTATGGGCACCACTTGTAGCTCTCCCTCTTTAGGATCCCTTCCCCTTATTACTTTTCCTTTTCCCTTTTCCTCTCCCATTTTTTATTGGGGTGAGAGAAGTTTCTCTGTAAAACAAATATGTCAATTATTTTCTCTTTGAGCCAACTCTGATGAGAGTAAGATTCACACAATGTTCCTCCCCCTCTCTAAGTTTCCTCAGATATAATAGGTTTCCTTTGCCTCTTCATGGGATGTAGTTTCCCTCTTTTTATCTCCCCTTTTCTGACACTATCCCCTTTCCATTTCTACTTCCCTTTTTTTAATGTTATATCAGTAAAATCAAATTATACATGCACTCTTTATGTATATCCTCAACAGAAATACAGTTCTCAAGATATACTATATATTTCAAAGCAGGTACCTACCTATGTTAGTAAAAGAAGTTTCTTCATTTCCTAGGTTCCTTATTATATCAGTGACAAGGCAGACCTAGTCTCACAAAATCCTCCAATAATAATCACAAGATTTGGAGCTTGAAGAGACCTTAGAGATCCCTTGATCCAAGCCCTTCATTTCCTACATGCCTAGAAGTGGAGTAATTAGCATAAAGTCACACAGTAAGGGCAGAGGCATAATTCAAATCCATTCCAGTCTCATCCGACTCAATCTACCTTCCAGATGCCCAAGTACAGATCTGACCAGAAAATGTCCTCAAACTCCAATCACTCCTTATAATCTCTAGGATTCCACATAAAATTCTCTCTTTGGATTTTAGAGCCCTTCACATTCTATCCCCTTCTTACCTTTCTAGTTTTCTTACACTTTACTCCTTTTCAGGGATTTTACTATCTAGCAACACTGGCTTTCTTATTGTTTCTCTCATGCAACATTCCATCTCCTGACTCTGCTTGGCACATAGTAAACACTTAATAAATGCTTGTTAACTGACTTACTAATAAAAGCAGCAAACTTGAGTTAGATGAATATCTGCTATATGGAGAGCAACTTTTACCAAAGACACAGTCTACCGCTTTGCTAGTAATGGATAGATATAAGTCATCTCTTTTCCACTGCAACATATATCATGCCAGTTTTCCTAAACATCTAAAAAACTCACAGAAAAAAACTGAAAGAAGCTATAGCCTACAGCCAGTAAATGCACTCGGCATTTTACCTTAATCCCTAACTTCTGACCAGGATTAAAAATTAATTCCAGCTCTCCCAGGGCATGGGGAAAGTGTCACCAGAGGATTTCTCAAAAGACATTGGTATTGAAATTAACTATTCCATTCCTACTAACTGGTAAAAAAAAAAAAAAAAAGAAAAGAAAAAAGAAATAAAATAATGACCCTGAACTAGACCTACAGCACAGAATGACCTTTCCCCGTCAGCCAGACCAAAAACAAACATGTTAACCCTTCCTACTCATCCTTCTCTCACCAAACCCCTTGAATTTGAGAAATGAGTCCAGAAACAGGCCAATAAGGCAAGTGAAAAATGATTTATGAATCATCAGGGAAGGGGGGGAAAAACTTCAATCAATATTTTATTACAAAGCCCTGATTACTTGCACACTAAACATTCAGATGATAATTCAAACTCTTGACAGCTCAGGTTTCTTTACCAGAGAGACTGTGGGAGCTCAGGAAGTATCCTGGGCATGCCTTACTAGATGTGAAATATAATACCCTTAATGTGACCCCTCAGAAAAATACAAGGAAGACAGCCAAGGAAGAAAAACTTTCAGAACTGGCTCTTTCCACCCTAGGCATAGTCTGTACTAAGTTTCTGGAGGTGAATTACTGATAGAAGATTCAACAGTACCACGTGCAGTTTGCTTAAAAACTCTTTATCAGGCATCCAAGAGTTATTTGTAGTACATGATAGGTGCTTCCAATATATTCAGAATTTTCTTAAAATTTTTTTTTTGTTGTTGTTTAACTTGAACAAGCTAGAATGCTCTCTAGAAAGAACAGTGGATCTAAAAATCAGGAAGCTTAGGTTCAAGCCCTGCTTCTGATATTTATTTGTTTGATGTTGGGCAATTCACTTAACCTCCCCAGGTCTCAGTTTCCTCATCTGTCATATGAGGAAGAAGTTGGACTAGATATGAGAAGTTGGACTGAGACTCTTGCAATTTGCTGATATGTAAACCTAGTTTAAGAGATACAAAGTTTAAATACCTCACTGTCTGGTTAAGAGATGAATGGGATAGAAACAAATGTTACTCTGAAACACAAGACAGTATAAAACTGTGGAGAGTTTTATGAGTTCTCTGAACTACCTCTGTGCCTGGGCCATGCTAATCTTGTCAACACATTCTAACTTTAGAATATAAAGGCAGGCTAAGTGAAATGAACAGAACCAGGAGATCATTATATACTTCAACAATGATGATACTGTATGAGGATGTATTCTGATGGAAGTAGATTTCTTCAACAAAGAGAAGATCTAACTCAGTTTCAATTGATCAAGGATGGACAGAAGCAGCTACACCCAAAGAAAGAACACTGGGAAATGAATGTAAAGTGTTTGCATTTTTGTTTTTGTTCCCAGGTTAATTTTACCTTCTGAATCCAATTCTCCCTGTGCAACAAGAGAACTGTTCAGTTCTGCACACAAATATTGTATCTAGGATATACTGTGACATATTTAACATGTATAGGACTGCTTGCCATCTTGGGGAGAGGGTGGAGGGAGGGAGGGGAAAAGTCGGAACAGAAGTGAGTGCAAGGGATAATGTTGTAAAAAATTACCCAGGATGGGTTTTGTTAATAAAAAGTTATAATTATTAAATATATATATATATAAAGGTATACTGTATATAACAAGTGACATTCCCTATTTCTGTTTCAATCAACAGGTTCCATCAACTAATCAAAAAGCATTCATTACAAACTTTCTTTTATTATACTAGTCACTGGAAACAAAAATAAATATCATAGCCCCTGTCCTCAAGAAGCCTACATTCTAGTGGGGAAGACAACATATATGCAAAAATAAAAATAATCCAGCATTTAAGCATCCTATGAGGCAATCCTACCCTATCTGGACTGATACACTGCATGGTCCTAATGAATCAAATAGATGGGGGAAAGGAGGGAGGAGAAGGATTGGAACCCAATCAATTAAAAGCTGCTCCCAAAGAATTAATCATGAGTCAGCAAAGTCTAGCACTGTCCCTGTCCAGTGCCTCTTGGAAAGCACTGAGCCTTGCATCTGTAATCCAGTAATAATTTTCAGTCCGTAACTCTGCATTATCCATCTCCACCTCCTCCAGCCTTAGGGAGTGAAGGGGAGGAGGGAAGAGTCTGCCATAATGAAGTGAAATAAGAACAGAGAGCACTAACAAGCTCAGCAGAGATCCACTATCTCTACAATCTGGACAATGAATCAATACCTCACTGCCCTGCCAGTATAAAAGAGCTGGATATAACATTTCCAGAGAGTACATGCGAGCAAGGCCAATCTTCTTCATAGGGAAGGAACTATTGACATCCAGAAATGGAAAGCACACAAGTTTTAGTCACAGTCATCTTTCCAACATCTAACGTTGGAAGCAAAGGAAAGAAGAATACAAATAATCCAAAATCAGAGATAATCCCCAAAATGTAATTTGGGGGAGTGCAGTTTTCATACTTATACTCAAAACAGGGATCATGGAATTTGAGAAGTTACCTTAGATCAATCTATCAGTCCATAAGCATTTATTAAGTACATTCTATATGTATAAGGCACTAGGCTAAATGCTGAGGATACAAAAAGAAAAAAAAGTCCTGGCTTTCAGAGAGATTACAATCCAATTTCAAATGAATTAATACAGTTACACAGGAGAGAAATAACTGGGAGCAAAGCCCATATCTTTTGAATTAACTTTTTTTAAGGGTCTTCCTTGCAAAGAGCTTACATGATTCTATTACCTTAATGCACATAGTAGGTATTCAATAATTATTGAAATGAAAAGAAACTGGAAAAAATCCTCACACACAGACACACACCCAAAATTCAGAATAATGCAAAACATCACCCTAAGAGCAACCAACTCTTTTTCCCAACTTTGTATCACCACTGCCTTCTTGACTAAAATCTACCTTAAGTAGGAAGAGAATTAAGCACTTTGATTAAAGAAGCAAGACACATGAGAATTCCAAGAGATTTTTAGGAGCTGTCTGCTTACAAAAAGTAGAAGTGGAGAGGTGAAGAATCTGAAGAACCACAAGGGACAATTAATACTTCGTTGCTTTAATGACACTTTTTAATGATCAAGTATGTTAATATTCAAGTTAATAGTTTGGAAGGTGTTCCTCCTTTTCCCTTCTACTCTTGACTACTATTTTTAGCTTTCAAATATCTCAAAGAACTTTCCCTATGTATCAATGAGCAATTAATAATCCATGTTCCCACAAGGAAGGGGATCTTGACCCTCACTTACCCTAGCAACCCAGAGAAGTGGGCAACTGTCACAGACATCAAGAATGGAGCTGCCTATTTAATTATGATAGGAGACTGAGAGCAGATTCTGTTCTCCAGCCAATCAGGTTTCCAATGGAGACTGGCTCTCTGTCTTAGCTACCTAAGCAACAGAGGCTTCACAATGGAACCAATCTGTTATTTTCACTGTCCACCTGTCTCTCAATCCCCAGGCAAAACCATTCCTGGATGTTGTTTCCATTTACTACATTGGTTCCAGATCTCAAAAAACTTAAAAGGACAAAAAAAAAAGGGAGGGGGAAAGGGGCCCTAGCCATTCAATAGGCAGTCTCTCTGGTACATATAAATGATCTACAGAGACTTCTCTGACTGCTGGGACTTCTGCTTTCAGGAAGGCCAGTAACAGAGTTTCCTGTGCGGATAAATGCCTTAGCTGAAACATCTGTTTGTAACTTCTGCACCTGTTCTAACATACTTACAGAGCCACCCAAATGAAAAGGGAGGAGTGGGAGGAAGGGGTGGAGGAGGAGAATATTCCCAGGTACTTAAATCTTTCTCCCCTCCCTTTTAAAGAGATAATTTAAAAATCTGTGTGAAATTATAATTATATTTTCTTTTCAGTTTTTTCTAGATCTGATTTTGTTCTGATTTGGTTCCTTTAGAATTTTAGATTATCAGATCATAGAGGTCAATTAGTCCAACGAAGGTCCAGAAAACAACCGACTAACCAGAGATCTTGCAGTGAATTAGGAACAAAATTACAGTTGGGGACAAAACTAGAAGATAAGCTTGGTTTGGTGGATGGCATGGTGAATTTCCACTCAGCCACAAAGCACCCTTGTTACCTTTCCAAACCACTATAACCAAGATTTATCTGCTTTGTGAAATGCGAAGGAGAAAGTGGGATTGGATTGGATAATGTCCAAATCAGTAATATGAGAATCCTCTCCCAGAACTCACATATCTTGAATTTTATAATAATTTTCTTCTTTTATTCATAAGAAAAGCACTCATCTCAAAAGTGTAACCTATCTAGAGGTAGATGAAGAGTCAATAGAGTTTTAAAAGATCGAGTCAACTTGCTGGTTTCTTATTCTTAACCAGACAGGAATCTAGGGAGGTAAAGAACTGACATGAATCTTTTCTTTATGGAGGAGGAAGGACGTGAAGAGGAAGCTTGCAGACTGACCTGGAACCTCAATACCTACCCTGTTCTGTGGTCTTTAATTCATATATTACAAGGGAGCCATTAAGGCCAGAAGAACATAATTTTATTTTTCCTGGGATTTTTTGGTTTTCAAAAAGGGTCTTCTTTCAAAGAAACCAAAAGGTACCAACAACATCATTACCTAAGAACTCAACGACAACTTCTTCATTGAAAAGGGGTCACAGCAATTCTCTCCATTTCCCACCACACACACACACACACACACACACACACACACACACACACACACACTTAAGCCTCACAATTGGCATCCTTGCAGCTTCTCATTGGAAGTGCTAACCACAGATTGAAAAACACACAGAAACCTGACCAAACAAACATCAAGAAGACAGAAAGTCGGATTTGGGAGCTGCTTATTGCCAGAAGGTTAGTGGTGGGTGGTGAAATATTTCAGATTTTATTTCTTTCAATGGTAACGGAACTGGGCCTCACATTTACTGCCATGTTATTGTTCATTAACTCTTAGGATCATAGGATCTAGAGCTGGAAGAGCCCTTCAAGATCATCTAGTACAATCTCTTCATTTTATAAGTGAGGAAGGAAATAACAGACAATTGAGAGTACATGATTTCTCCAAGATTAATAAGTAAGAATTAGTTAATTAAGAGTGAAATCTGGTTTTCACACCCAGGTTCTCTGACTTCAAATCCAGTGAGGCCATTTTCCCCCTATTATGCTAAGTTAACTCTTAGATTTGCAGCCCAGATTTCACATGTCTGCATTCATGCAAGAAGAGAGATTACAACAGGAGATATTTGGGCTAAAAATAAGAGATCTTCCTTGTGCAATGACACAATAGAATAGTATTACCAAGTCAGATTGTAAAGCTGGGTTTTTAAGGGGCACAAGGAAATGTTGTCATCATCATCATTACTACTAATATTTATATAGTATTTACTCTGGTCCAGGCCCTGTATCAAGCTCTTTACAAATATCTCATCTGATCTTTACAACAGTCCTGGGAAGTAGGTGCTATTATTATCCCATTTTACAGATGGGGAAACTGAGACAAATGGCAGCTAAGTGGTTGCCCAGGGTCATACAGCTAATAAGCGTCCAAGATTGAAAAATATCATGACTCTAGACCACTTGCTGCCTCAATAACAAAGAGTGCTGGATTCAGCACTGGAGGACCTGGGTTCAAATCTCAGTTCTGTTACTTATATTGTCTCAGTTCTTTCCTCTGGGCCTCAGTTTCCTTGCCTGTAAAAAGGAAAGAAGTAGGGTTCACAATGAATCATCTCTAATGTCCGCTCCAATTCTGAATCCTGTGGAAAAAGGGCTGGGAAATCAGAAGACTTGGATTAAAATTCTGTCTCTGTTACTTACTATCCTTAAACAAGGTATTTAGCCTCATTGACCCTCATTTATAAAAACAAGGGGAATGAGCTAGAAATGTCCTCCAAGGTCCTTTCAGTTCTGAATGTATGATCCCATGCACTTTTTGGGACAGTTTTGCTAGAGTTCATGTAGAGATGAGGAGAATGGATGGATGACATAGCTAATTAAGCCCTTTCTAGCCTTGGAATCTTGTCAAAACCCATTGATCAGTTCTATCCCTGGGATAAACAGAAGTCTGCCGTCACTTGTAGCAGTGCTCCTTCCCATTAGGACATCTTGGGAACAAGAGTACATGAGATACGCATGCAGCCATCAACCACAGAGGGTGGAGCTCGCTCAGGCTGCACTGAAATCCTCACCAATGCCTGGACCAAATCATTGCAAATTATTGAAAATGAGTAACTAACATTTGCAAACCTCTTAGCCACACAGTTGGCTGGTCATAGGATGAGACTTTAATCCATATTTATGTACATCTTACATCATTACATTTGGCTGCAACAAATTCAAAACAAAATTAAATTATATACTGTACACTCTGAATGTTAACTGTAGGCCAAAAAATGTACTTGGCAGAGGTTTTCTGCCTTCTCAGTATAGTTATTCTAAATAATAAGGATTTTTTTTTCAGGCCTTTTCTCCAAAGCAGACATAACCTCCTGCTGGTGACATTGCATGACAGAACCGCCATTTGCTACCACAAAGAGGAAAGTTGAGTGGGGAGGTCCAAATCTGTTTTAAATCAAGACTATTTGTGATGATGAGAACCGGTTGTGGAAAATAGGGGAAGCATGATTCTGTTCAACTTGCAGTCTGGTGCAGCTCCCAACAGATGTGCAGATGAGGACCCAGCACATTCACACCTCCCTCCTAAGGTCAGCCAGTGAGGTAAGGGGCTTCCACCTACACAGCAATTCCATTCCACCAACATGGGCTGTGGTTCTTGCTCTTGCTGTTGTTAGTTGTGTCCAGCTCTTCATGACCCCATTTGGGGTTTCTTGGCAAAGATACTGGAGTGGTTTGCCATTTCCTTTTGCAGCTCATTTTTTGGATGAGGTAACAGAGGTAAATGGGTTAAGCAACATGTCCAGAGTCACACAGCTAGGAAGTGACCAAAGGCAGATTTGAACTCAGTAAAAAGTTTTTTTTTTACTCCAGGCTCAACGCTCACTTTGTCACTTAGCATTTACTGATGAAACACCAGCTCTAAGCAGGGACCTAAGCTCAGCACTGAGGGCACAGGGATAAAATAAGCCCAGTGCCTTCTCTCAAATAGCTCACAAGCTGTTAGGGTAATAAAACAGACACATAAATATAATACAAGAGCTTAGGAAATGGTTCAAAGTAATGGGAAAAATTTAAGGAGGGGGGCATTATAAGATTGTAGATTGAGAGCTGGAAGGGGCAGAGGTATAGAAAGATTAATTGGCTTGCTCATAGCCATAGCGCTAATAAGTATCAGAATCAGATTTAAACCCAGATCCTTCACTTAAACTTATGCACTACACCAAGCTATCTCATCACGTAAAGACTAGGGCAGAGGCATCAAGGAAAATTTTATGGCAAAGGTGAGCCCCTGAATTGGGGCTCAAAGAAAAAGGAGGGTTTCAATAACTGGAAAAGTAGAGGCCCGTTCCCTCAGGCATGGAGGCCAAAATGCATCAAAGAAGAAAGGTCAGAGAAGATGAGATGAGATAGGGAAGTGGTGTATAGCCCATTGGCTAATATATACAATTTGTGAAAGGAAGCCATAGCAGATAGGCTTAAAAAGGTAAGTTGAGACCAAATCAGAGAGGGCTTTGAATAACAAAGTGAAGAATTTTTATTCAGTAAGTAATCCTAAACTATTGAAAGAAGAGAGAGCTAAATTCCACCTAAGAAATAATTTTCAAGAGTTAGGGGTTTAAACACTGAATTGGGGTCCCATGAAGTGGTTGATGCATCAGTGCTAGGGTCCTTGCAGACTATAACAGATTTGCACAGGATGGTTTGAACTAATATCTATGCTGCTAAGATGCTGAGAAGCACTCTAATAGGAATTCTCTCTTCATATTGGTCTTGCGACATTCATACTTGCAAATAACAAAAATCCTCTTGCATTTCATAAATCACATATTCATAAAGCATATTCCCTCAAACAGGCTAGTCCCTGATAATGGTCTAAAAGTAAATTAGGCAATAAATATCTTATAATATTTCCATCAGCCAGTGGAAATTCACTCTTCAGGTAATGAGAAAAGTGGGTGCTTTCTTACAGTGGGTGGCTCAGAGCTTGAGAAAATGTAAAGTAAATGCATAGATTCTTAAGAGTGCCAAGTGACTTACAAACACCTGAATTACAAGCAGCATAAAAACTTGTTCTATGCTTGAAGATTCCAGACCTAGGATCCATCAAGGAGCTATTACAATCCTGATACCATCAATTTAAAATGAGAAATATCAACCATGCCATGTTTTCCAATGATGCCTAAGCTTTTCTATAACTTCACTCTCACTATGAACTTCCAAATCAGCTTCCTGTCTCCTAATCATTTTCCTTCTGCTAATGACAAAAACATCTGAAGAACAGCTCTGGAAATCAGTGTTTCAAGAAAACTACTTGTGCACCTTGTGCAAAATACTGTGCACCAAGTTCTACTTAATCCTCAAGCCATCTCAGTAATGTTGACCCTCACAAGAAGCTTACAGTCTAATTGAGAAGACATCATGTGGACATGCATATGTACAAACATATATAGAGAGTAGATGGAAAGTAATCTTAAAAGTGGAAGGCCGTAACAAATGGAAGGATCAAGAAAGGCTTGTTGCAGAAGTAGGACTTGATCTGAGTCTTGAAGGAAGTCAGATTTGAGATTGGAATAAATGTCCTTCCCTTTTTTTCTTACATATCACCAGCTGTCAATAAAACCCTAAATTTCAACTCTAAGCCACCAGGATCAAATTTACAAAACCCTATCATTGCATATGCATAGCCTCATTCTAAATTATTATATTAAATGATGCTTTCTTTTAAAAAATAAATTGTTAGTGTTGTTTTGATACTACAGATACTTTACAACAAACGCATAACCACTTTACGGAGTATATCACCTGAAAAAAAATTAGACTGCCAATTAACAGGAAAGAGGGATGCAGTGCAACTTTAATAGTAAAGGGTTAACATTAACCAATGTAATTAATCAGAGTTTTGTTGTCTCTCCATGATGAATTTGTTGACATCATCACAGTCAACAAATTTTGACTGTATATATTGTTTTGGGGGCTCTTTCTTCCCTCTTTATGTCTCCATAAAAGTCTTCTTATATACTCTGATTTAAAACATCCTTTCTTATTTTCACTAGTATTTCAACAATTTGACCTCTGAATCGTTCTGTAACATAACCTAATCTACACCTGTCAAACACCTGAGGCATAGGGAAAACAAGCTGTGCTTTTGTTTTAGAGTTTCCCAAACCATGTCTTTGTTTTAGAGTTGTCCAAACTTGCTATGTTTATTCAGTTCACCTTCTGTGATTCTCTGACAGCCATCAGTTTGGCATGAGCCAGCAGAGATGTTAACCATGGATAAAACAAAGCTTACCTTCCCAAAATCTCGGACATCAAACAGGTCAAAAGGATCGAACAGCTCACTGTTCCGCAACCCAAACTTATCATGGCAGACTTTCAAGAAGGTCCGAATGTTCTTCAAACACAAAAACTAAGAGAAAAAAAAAAGAACTGAAATTTAGTTCCTACAAGTATTATTAAAATAGTATTGGATTCACAATGAATAGATACATTCTTTCAAATACTAATCCACACTGAATGAAAATAGTGTATTATTTATACATTTTCCTTCTCAAAATTAAGCTCAGTGCTATGCCACAGATGAAATTGTTCTCATTCAAAGAAAGCTTTCCACAGGTTTAATACAATAGGTTGTAACCATAAAACCACCATTAACAACAAAATTATATTGTCAGCAAGGTCACTCACATTCCTTCCAAATAAATATGTGGATATAAAATTCCTAAACTGTTTAAATATGCTGAAAAACCAACAGCCAAGACCTATCGTTCATTACAATAAAATGGAAAGGAAGTTGGTGAACCCCAATTGTAGGTAGGATCTTTGGGGAAGATCCTAGGCCATCAAAGGAAGGCTACCAGGGTGGGAGTTCTGAAGGCTATTTGCCTAGGAGAATGAGTCATGGAGAATTTTTCTTTACCCAAATTTACTCCTAAGTTGGTGGGCAAGGTAGGATGAATGGGAATAGTAGAAAAGACCAAGCATTTTATAAGAACATGAAATAAGAAGTTACCTTTAAAAAAAGATTGTGAAAAGTTCAATGGTTATACCAAATGATATTTGATTTGAGAATAAATATAATAGAAAATGTAAAGAAAAAAAATAATAGCTCACAGAGATGAGATTCAAGCAATATGGTCCATGAGAGCTCTAGGAGTTGCTTGGAGAAGGTTCTAGAAATATAGTTCCCTCTTTGCTTATTCTTCCTAGTTTTAGGAGGAACTAGGCTCTCCAAACACTCACATCAGGGACTGACTCCAAGGCACAATTCCATAGTTACATATTCATGTGGATGTAGCCTCTGTCCTCTCACTCATGTCAACTGTTCATGAAGGCCCAATATGTCTCTTTTGCTTTTTATCCCTTCCTTTAAAGCTGCAATCTAGCAACAGAGCTTCAGAGTAAAATTTTCTGGCTTAACTCTTAATTGCTGGTTTGAAGTAAATATCTGAGCTATAGAAGTGAAAGCTGTCACTACCATCCCTGAACCTTCAGTACCACAATCCATTGAAAGGAGTAAACAATAGCAAACCCACTATCACCAAGAGTGAAGAGTACTTCCTTGTTCTTGGCACAATATTTGTTTTTTATTTTATTTTATTATAATAACTTTTTACTGACAGAACCTATGTCAGGGTAATTTTTTACAACATTATCCCTTGCACTCACTTCTGTTCCAATTTTTCTCCTCTCTTCTTCCACCCCCTCCCCCAGATGGCAAGCAGTCCTATACATGTTAAATATGTCGCAGTATATCCTAGACACAATATATATGTGCAGAACCGAACAGTTCTCTTGTTGTTCAGGGAGAATTGAATTCAGAAGGTATAAATAACCCAGGAAGAAAAACAAAAATGCAAGCAGTTTACATTCATTTCCCAGTGTTCCTTCTCTGGGTGTAGCTGCTTCTGTACATCATTGATCAATTGAAACTGAGTTATATCTTCTCTTTGTTGAAGAAATCCACTTCCATCAGAATACATCCTCATACACTATCGTTGTTGAAGTGTATAATGATTTCTAGTTCTGCTCATTTCACTCAGCATCAGTTCGTGTAAGTCTCTCCAAGCCTCTCTGAAATCCTCCTGCTGGTCGTTTCTTACAGAACAATAATATTCCATAACATTCATATACCACAATTTACCCAACCATTCTCCAATTGATGGGCATCCATTCATTTTCCAGCTTCTAGCCACTATAAACAGGGCTTGGCACAATATTTAGCCCAGTGCCCGGCACACATTTAATATTTAATTTAATAAGGGTTTGTTGATTTGACTTTATATTTCCCATTCTCAGTAGTATAAGGGATAGAAATGCTCAAAATCAGAGTCTTCATGTGCTTGGGGTAGACACCCCCCTAATAACTGACCGACTGGTATGAGACTGTGTGGTTTAGCCCATTTGCCAAGATGGTTTTATCAGAGTGTGGTCACTGTGCACGCTGCAGTTTCTTTGGAACCACAGGTGAAAGTTGGATGTCAGGACTTGGCAAGCCCTGCCACCAAAGGTGTGAACGGAGAATTCAGGGAGGGCTGATACCTCTTCTAAATAGTGGAGGCAATGCTTTGTAGTGGCCAGAAACTGGAAACTGAGTGGATGCCCCTCAACTGGAAATAGATGAATAAATTGTGGTACATGAATGTTATGGAATATTATTGTTCAGTAAGAAATGACCAACAGGATGATTTCAGAAAGGCCTGGAGAGACTTACATGAACTGATGCTCAGTGAAACGAGCAGGACCAGGAGATCATTTGATCAATTCTAATGGACATGGCCATCTTCAACAATGAGATGAACCAAATCAGTTCTAATGGAGCAGGAATGAACTGAACCAGCTATGCCCAGCAAAAGAACTCTGGGAGATGACTATGAACCACTACATAGAATTCCCAATCCCTCTGTTTTTGTCCACCTGCATTTTTTATTTCCTTCACAGGTAATAGGTACACTATTTCAGAGTCCGATTCTTCTTGTGCAGCAAAATAATTGTATGTACATGTATACATATATTGTATTTCACATATACTTTAACATATTTAACATGTATTGGTCTACCTGCCATGGTGGGGGGGAGGGAGAGGGAGGAGAGGAAAAATTAGAACAAAAGGTTTGGCAATTGTCAATGCTGAAAAATTATCCATGCATATAACTTGTAAATAAAAAGCTATAATAAAATTTAAAAAAAGTTTTTGCCCACTAATAAATACATAATGGAGGTTAAAATAATGCTTATGGAATTTATTGAATATATAATCTCCCTATAAAGCTCCTTAAAGGCAGGGACCTTGTCTTATATTTGTATCCTGCAATATACACCATAGTGCCTCAGTATACAGTAGGAATATAATAAATATGTATTAAATTAATGAGTGAATTTCAGAGCGGTGGCCATGAATAAATGTAAATTTGGTAGGAATCTGAGAGGAAGGAAGAGCCATAGGAATGTGTTATATATAGCAAGGTTTTGATTCTGAATCTAGAAAACCTGTATTCAAATCCCACTTCTGAGGCTCATTATCTATGTGATCTTGGATAAGTTATAATTACTTGGACTTCAAGTTTCTTCATCTATAAAATGAGTGAATTGAACAAAGGGACCCTTCTTACATTGAATCTATGATCCTATGAGAATTCTAACTCTGGACAGAATGAGGCTCAGCTAGACTCAACTCAGCTTTAGTCAAGACACAAAAACTTTTCAGAGGCCCCAAGGAATCAATTGTCTGGATAAAGAGAGAGAAGAAACAGCTTGATAAAAAGAAAGGGAAAGATTTAGGGATAAAGAAATGATGATTACTTAAGATTGAGCAAGAGTCGGCAAAGGAAGGAAGAGGACCAAAGCACAGAGCTTTGCAATAGAAGAGGATGACCTTGAATCTGATCTACAATACAAGGAAAGCCACTATATGTCTTGAAGGATGAATATTAATCAATACAATAACATCTAACTTATCCCTCCTCCTGTTTACTTGGAAGCTCCATTGGCCTTCTGCAGAGTAATACGCCACTGCTTTGAGCCCATCCCTCGTCTCAAATTTCCACTAAGCATTTATTTTAATTCTTCCTCAACCTCCAATTTTCAGAGTTAATTATACAGGTTTTAACCATAATTACACCCAGAAAGTTCCAGGTTTCTTTTCATAGCCCGAAATGAGGGAAGCCTTTCTTTTAGTTGCCTACAAAGCATCTGTCTTGCCTTGTTCTCTCAACTCAACAAAGGTGTTTCTAACCTTAAGTTCTCGACTCACCCAGAAAGTCTTTTCCCTGAAATCCAAGCTCAACTCACCCAGATGAGTCTCTATAAAATTTCACTGAGCTCTCCAAAAGTACTCACTCCTGAAAAGTTACTTTAATGAAATAGGAGCGAGACTTGGGAGGGGGAAGGATGGGGCAGGCAGGAAAGTAAATGATGCAGCATTAGCAGCACAGCACAGTGGACAGAGTTGTAGACATAAAGCCTGAAGACTAATTAATGGTCTAACCTTACTTCTGATGCTTATTAGCCATGTGACCAAGAGCAAATTACTCAACTTCTCTGAGCCTCAGTTTCTTGAACTGTAAAATTAGTTTGTACTACATGATCCCTAAAACCCCTTTCAACCCTTAATCCCATGATTCTGAATGTGGGCCCTCACTTACACCAGGCTTCACTTTTGTGAACAAGTAGGAATGCTAAATGTCAAAACACAGAGCTGGAAGGAATGTTAGAGCACAGAGGAATGGTACCGCTCAAAATATTGCAACACAGAATGTTAGAGATGGAAGGGACATCAGCAGTTATGTCTTTCAACCTAATCATTTTGTCAATGAGAAAACTGAGGCCCCAAATGAAAAAAGTAATTTGTCCGTATTATATGGATATAAGCAGAGGAGCAGGATTTGAGACAAGGTCATTCAGTAATTCAGCAAATATTTATAACAACCTTCAGTGTGCAGAACACCGTGCAATATACATAGCAAAGAAACCAATAGGACACACTGCCTGCCCTCCAATATACTAATGCAATAACCAATAATTGAGCACTTATAAGAGCCAGGAACTATGCAAAGTATTGAAAATACAAAGAAAAGCAAAATGCAAGTTCCTCAAGGAACTTACATTCTAAAGAGGAAGGCTACAGGTGAACAATTAATAGAGTACAAGAAGATTCTTTGAGAGGAGAAGGTATTTGTTGCTAGAGGACCTAGAAAGGTCTCCTGGAGGAGATGAGACAAGAACTGAGTGTCACGGGAGAAATTAAAAGGCAGAGGTGAAGGGGGTAAGGCACCCCAAGTATGAAAAGCCACAAATGCAAAGGCTCACTGGTGGAAGATGAAGTGTCCTATTCTAGGACATATTCTTAGAATAAAAGAGGATAAAACAAAAACAATAATAGCTAGAATATAAAATGTCACATGATAAGTATGCACATATGAAAAGACAGGCCAAGTGCTTGAGGTTCAAAGAAGAGATCTAGAAAGACTTTCTGGAAGTGGTATTTGAATTGAAATTTAAAAGGTGGGTAGAAGATTAACCAATGACAAAAGTAAAGGACATTCTGGGCAAAGACACAGAAATGACCCATTACAAGATGAATGTTTCTAGAATATGGCTGGAACATAGAACACAGAGAATAAATAAATAATATGATATAAAGTTGGACAGGTAAGATGACTTTAGACAGTGGATGTAGGGCCTTAAAAGCTAAGAAAAGTCAGAAATTCATTGTTTCTCAGTTCCCAATTCTGAATTCTGGCTATACTACATCATATTTATTCTCGTTTTAAAGAGTGGGAAATCCTTCATCACAGTGGTCTACCTTATCATAGAACATTTTGGAGATAAAAGAGATTTTAGGAGATGTTTAGTTCAACCCTTATATTTTAAAGAAGAGGAAACAGAAACACAGAGAAATGAAATGACTTAAACATAATCACACTAAAATTGCTGGCAAGTAAAACAAAGGTCTTTCCCTATTCTGGTACTATTTTTTGCTACCAATGCCCTTAGCTGTAATAACAGATTTCTACAATGCCAAAAAGGAGCTAAGGCAGAATAGAGACTAAATTCAATGTCTCTTCTTCTTACTTGCTATTCCTCTTTACCACTGTGCCTGAAAAAACAGAATCATTGTGACTTGAAATCAATTCTAGATTATTTATCTAGTGCTTGGGGAAATATAAATTAATTAAATTTATGAATATTTCAAGCAACCCAACCTTTCATGGCATCATTATAGTTTAAGCCTAATTTCCTTCTTTATTCCCTACTTGCCCAACATCAAAAACTAGGTGCTATAAGAGAAAAAGGAAGGTGTATATATAGAATACATAAGCTAGCTATTCTGTTCTTGAATAATTCCTGAAAAAGAAATCTGAATTTGGAGTCAGGTAAAATGGTTTCCAATCATGGCTTTACTATTTATTAACCATATGAACTTGATGTTATCAGTTCCCTCAGTTTCCTTTAGGACCTTAATTTTCCCCACCCAAAGAATGGGAACAACAATATTTAGATCATGTACCTCAACAGGTTATGAAGCGGGTGTTTGTGAGTGGCTAAACAAACGTGAACTATTATTAGCACATCTGCTTCGATCTAGGATTTATGTTGATGAATGCATCAGTAACCATATGAATCTTCCGTTTCAATAGTGGAGCAGTTAAGAGGTGGCTGCAGTTAAGGCAGAGCTCCCTGAAGGCAACATAAATCAAAAGAGTTTCCTGACCTGCTCTTACCCTCACTTGGGACCCTGATAGGGATGCAGGCTATCCTGGCTCTTGGCTTCCACTCCAGGGTAGTTAAATAAGGTTTGACACCTCCCCAGAACAATTCCACCATTCATCCCCTCCTTCAATGACGTGGGTGTTGAGCATTCTGGGTCCTGAAAATGTCAAGCTCTTCTCTCCTGCCCATTAATCAGACACTTTAGATCGAATCAGCTTGAAATAAGATTAGTAAAGGGGCACAAACTGGATCCACAGACTCTCCCATCTATTTTCCCAATCCTGGCTGAACAAAACAGACATCTCTCTCCCTCCCTTTTCAGAGTCTTTTATCACTCGGCTTTCAGAAAGCCCTGGGGTGGATAGGATCTATGAGAGAAAGATGCCGAAGCCAAAACAATGGCATAGAAACCAGTCCACATCATCTCAAAATAAAACCACCAGCAAAGGTTTCATTTCTAGAACTAAAGTTGTTTCCATTTCAGCCCCTCCTCTCCAGAGGAAAATAGACCTGTTTAGTCTTTTCTTTGGAAAACAAATGGTAGTCATTAGCTTTCCTTAAACAGCTGCTCTCCGGTATGGACATTGCACTCTGGTGTTTCTGGGTTATATCATAGGACTGGAAAAGACCTCGAGGTCACCCAGTCCAAACCCTTCATTTTAGAAATTTGGAAACTAAAGCTCAAGGAGATTATATGGACTTCATAGAATCATAGGAGCATTGATTCAGAACTAAATAGAACTTCAGAGGTCATTGATCCTAAACCTCTCATTTTATAGATTAGGAAACCGAGGCATAGAAGAGTAAGTTGCTCAGGGTTACACAGTAAGTCTCCGAGATATAATTTGAATCCAGGTTTTCCTTATTCCAAGTCTAGCGCTCTGTCTGCTACATTATGCTGCCTCACAGAGTTTTCTAGCTCTTCCCACTGCACCATATTGGCTCATCCTCCTAAGTATAGGGACCTTAAATACCACTTTGCAAGTTTATTCTAAGACAGAGAAACTCCTGGAAATGAAGATGGCTTTGCAAAAAGTCACCACCCTGCTTGGCACCCAGGCTCCACGAAAAGATAGCTTCATGCAGGAAGCCAAAACTGCAGGAGGTAGAACTGGACAAGCTGTGGAAAGGACCCCTTCCCTCAAAGATCCCTCTTGGATCAGAGGAGCAGATCAAAGAATCACAGATCAGGGAATCTCAATCAGGAATCAGCTGGTCCAAGCTCTTCAAAGTAAAGGGGATGAAGCTGAGAATTTAAAAGGCTCTGCCATTCGGCCACACCTGCACACAAGTTGTCAGAAGCCAGATCTAAACCAGGGCTTCCAACTCTGAATATCAAGGACTCTTTCTATTCTATAAAGAATTATGTCTAAAAGACATAATTCTCAAACACTGTTCTGGGTCACAGCACAGGATGCTTTGCCAAGAGGAATCCCAGCCCACTGTACATTTATGTTGGCAACCTAAGGAAGATTCACGCAGTTTCCTGTCAATGAGAGGGATCTGTTTTGTTTGTTTTTGCTTTTGTTTTTTTGGTCCAATGCTGTGTGAGCTCAAGGTCTGCCTATAGTTTTGCCTATAAGTCCATATTGTGTATTTCATGACTATTATGCTTGTCATATACTGAGTAAGGCAGATGGCACAGTAGATAGAAGGTTGGACTTGAAGTGAGGAAGATCTGAATTTAAAAGTACCTACAGACATTTGCTATCCATGTGACTCTGGGCAAGTCATTTAACTGTTTGCCTTGGTTTCCTCATTTATAAAACAGAGATAATAATAGTATCTACTTCCTGAGGTTGTTGTCAGGGCTGTAATTGTAAATTACTTAGCATAGTGACCATTCTATAAATGTTACCTATCATCATTATTATTAACATTTTTATATTAAATTTATATCTACAATAACGTAACCTCAAAATTTTTGCAGCATACCTAGCAAAACTTACAATCGCCTTACCCAGCAAACACTCATCAAGCTAATGTGCCATGGTGTATTCCTTTGAGAACGACTGCTCTAAAATCAGAAAATCATGAAGTATGTTGAGGTGACCAAATATAGCAATAATGTTTATAGTCTGGCTTTGGTACATAAAATAGATGCTTTTTTTGAATGGAAGACAAGGCCCAAGGAGTGGGAAAAGGGAGAGGAAATCAGGTTGCTACCAGACAGAGTCAAGTTTTCTTTGGGACTGGAGCTCTGCTCATTCCAGGAGCACCACTCCAGGACACCAGAGATGATGAACTGCCTCATAAGAGACCACACTTCTATAAGGCTTTTAAGGTTTATAAAGTGCTTTCCTTATAGTAACCCTGGGATGGGAGAGTCACCATTCATATAACACTTCAGCACTTTACATAAATTAGGCAGAAAGAGGAAGTATTATAATAGCAGATAGAGTGTTGGGCTTGGAATAGGAAAACCCAAAGTTTAAAATCCCCTATTATTATATTTACTAGCAGCAAGACATGAGTAAATCTCTAAAAAGGCTATAAGGCTCAGTTTCTGCATCTATAGAATGGGAATAAGCATTTTTGCCATTGGCTTCATAGGGGTTTTGTGAAACTCAGATAAGTATATGAAGCATCATACGAGGTGTCACATAAGCATATATACACATACATATACTATATATATATATATATATACACACATTATATATACATATATAACACATATACACATAATAATAGATAGCCATTATGTAATGTACATCTCTTAATGTATTGTGCACATCTGATTATGTTTTTATGGTACTTATGCATTATGTCTATATAAATGTATACATACATCCATATACAGTGTTTATTTATCTGTGAATATGCTATAGCTCTCTAATAGACTATATAAAGTCTTTAAGGGAAAAGACTACCTCTCCTTTGCACATGTATCCCCAAGCACAGTCCTCAAACATTGTAGATAGTCAATAAGTGCTTGTTGATTGACTGGTATCTATGAGGAAAACAAAACTCATATTAAATAACTAAAAAGAACAAAAAACAATTTGTATGACACTTTAGGGTTGACAAAGCACTTTATAAATATTACTTCAGTTTGTCCTCACAACTGCCCTGAAAGTTATGTTATTATTATCTCTACAGGTGAGGAAACTGAGGCAGGAAGTGTCTGAGGCTGGATTTAAACCTGAAACCAGATCCCAAACTGTAACCATTGCACCACCTCCTCAAGCAGTGAGATAGTCTGATCAGATTGTGTGCCATGGCCAAAAGGAACAGAAAGAAACCTTATGACTAAGGAATTCCTAACTGAGGAATCACCAGCTGAATCCCAAGACCTGCCTTTGCATTCTTTTTCTAGTTCACTAAAGATTAGGGATATCTTAGATATGTGATTTCAATTAAAAGAGGTAATTCCTAGTGACTCCAGTGTCATACAGGCAATACAGGCAAGACTGAACTTGAACCCTGTTCTTTCTGACTCTGAGGCCATCTCTATCCACCAAATCAAGGTTGTCCCTCAAGATTATTATACTAAAAAGTGTCTGGGACTTGTTCAATCTAGTTTTGTTTTGTTTTTTTTTTAAAGGACGTCAAATTCCTTTTGTTTATTGCTAACTCCAAAACAGCTTAAGGCTCAATGTTCAATCAATTAATCAGTCAACACATGTTTACTAGACTTCAACCACTGTGGCAGACACTGAGGTGATCAATACGTGAGTGAGATAGTCCCTCCCCTGAAAGAGCTTAAGTTAACTTCCACTGGGCACGACTTGGGTGGGAATATAAAGTACAGCCGTTGATCAGCTCTTGGATGGAATGTCTGCTATTCACATCAACTGCTGCATGTTCCAAATCAAATCAAAGGGTAGCTATGTCCTAGGGTGATATATATCCTGGCTATATCCTTTGTTGAAATCAATAAATTCCATTCTCTGTGAACATGACTTATCTCTCTCTCCCCTAACTCTTAATTTAACCAATTTAACCAAACTACTACATGCAGATCATGTCCTTGGCAGGATTCAAACATAGGACTCTTCATTTGAACACCTTTTTTACTCTAACCAGTCTCTAACCCTAATAGACATGCACCCTAATTTCAAGGCAGTCACTGTCTAAAGAGAAAGGTCAATCACATGTGAAATAAGCAACTCTGAGCCATAAGCAATGGGTCCAAATGTGTGATATGAAAATAAAGTTCAGAAGGAAAGAGCCCAGGAGAGGCTCAGTACAGTTGATAGCTCACTAAAAAGAAGAGTGTGGATACCTTTTCGGGCCTCTTGTTAACCAACCGATAAAACACAAAATATGAAAGGTCTGCCGTTCAGTCAGGGAGCAGAGGGATGCAAAAATGTCCCAGTGACAGTGTGAGAGTAGACCTTTTACAGGTGTAGCCTGAAGCATATCAGCACACAGTACAACTACCGTGTACAGGGAAAGGTAAAAGTGACTTTCCTATGGTCACATCATTTATAAATGACAAGTATAGAATTGAGCCCAAGTCCCTTACTCTTTCCACTTTAGCAGAATTCCCTCTTAAACAGATGAACCAGAAAACCCAGCAGGAATATAAGATAAAAAGGAGTGTTTCAGGCTAGAAAGGGAAAGGCCAGACTAGGAACGTGGAAAAAAAAGAGGAAGAGAGAGAGAGAATAAATATGAGAAGGGAATGGATGAGTTCTGTTGGGGATGTAGGCTTAATGCCAATGGATGCCCCTAGCCCACTGCAGCTTCACTGGCACAAAGCCCAAGCAGCTCAGAGATTTGAGGCTGCATTCAGCAAACAACTGGATGCATCTGGCAAGCCTCCTTAACCTCAATCAATCCCAAACCAATGAGAGGCCCTGTTAAACATAAAAAAGAGGGAGAGAGAAACTAGATGGGGAGGGAAGGAGGGAGGGAAACTGACAAGAGTGTCTGGTGAAACAAAAAAGAATTGTATCCAAGATTTCCCAAGGAAGAGAGACGGGGAAGCCAGGCCAAGAAAAGGAGTGTTTCATTTCTTTAAACTACAGACCAGAGGCAAGGAACTTAACTACTTGACTTTGTTTATTGATGATCACTTTCTATGCCTGTTTTAAAAAAACCCATTCTCTTTCCCTGAAAAGTCTAGTTTCCATCCTAATATCTAGCGAACTGAAATCACAGGAACAGAGTTCAAATCTCAGCTCTGCCATTTGCTTCCTGTGTGACCTCCTATAAACCACTTAGCTTATCTGGGCCTTATCTGCAGAATGCCCTCTCAGGTCCTTTATAGATCTAAATCTATGATCCTACAACCTAATTAAAGGAATGCCCATAAATTTAGGAATGGATAAATAAAATGGGGTACAGGAATGTATGCAACACTAACAGCAACACTGAAAAATCACTTACAAAGCTATAAAAAATAAATTATCTAATATCCATCCATGATTATAAAGATAAAACAATACTGGAAACAGGAAGGGGACAGACTGGGAAAGGCTTACACAAAGTCAAAAACCCACAAAAAACAACAAAAGGCCAAACACAAGATTCTCTTTTTGCTCCTGGAGGTGATAAGGATCCACTAGAGTTTATTGAATGAAAGAGGGGGAAGAGGGTAGACTTGCACTTTAGGAAGACCATTTTGATAACTGAGGGACTGGGAAGAAACCTGAAGCTGGGAGAACCACCAGGAGGTTACTGTACTAGTCCAAGGCTGAAGTGACAAGATCCTTCACCAAGGTGGTGGCTGTTATGAGCAAAGAGAGACACACATGAGAGATGTTGTGAAGGTAAAAAATGATCAGATTTGTCAACTTATCGATTATGTGGGGTGAGACCAAGAAAGGAGTCAAGGATGACACTTTAATATCAAGTCTATGTGATTGGGAGAATGGGAGTATTCACAACAATAACAGTGATAAAGAAGGGAGGATATGGAAGAAAAGATGAATTGTTTTGGACACATTAAATTTGAGGTGGCTATTGAGACGTTCCAATATCTAACAGATAATAAGAGATGTGAGAATGGAGGTCATGAGAAAAGTTAGGGTGAGATAAATAGATTAAAGAATCTGTAGAGATGATAATTGAGCTGATAATTGAATCCATAGAAGCTAATGAAATCATCAAAATAAATCCTATGGGAAACCTAGTAAATAAAGTGACCTAAATGAACATCAGGACAGTTAGGTGGTGAAGTAGAAAGAGTGACAAGCCAAGCACAAAGTCAGGGAGACCTGATTGAGCTGTGTCACAAAGCGTGGGACAGAATAGAAATGACTGAACCACAACGAATCCAGCAAAGGGATGGAAGAATGTCAGGCAGGTAGGAGGAGAACCAGGGAAAGAAGAATCATGAAAACCTAAGAAGATAGTATCCAAAAAAGAGTGACTGACAATATCAAAATGTGAAGAAGATGAGGCTTGAGAAAAGGATATCAAAACTGGCAATTATGAGGTCACTAGCAACTTTCAAGAGAGCAATTTCAGCTATTGCTCCAAAAGGGGGCTGAGGACAAGAAAACTTGGAGGAGATGACTAGTCTATGTTCAGGGGAATCCCAAATGCCTTACTGTTAAGCATTTGCATTATTTATAGTGAAGACTGTGGGGAAGAGAGGGGAAATTGAGAACACAGAAATGGATTTCCCCTCTGGTTCTTTATCACTACCTATCTCACACACATAAGTTATACAATACATGGATCAACTCCCTTAACAGATAAGAAAAGAATACCAATTTCCTCTCAGGAATAAGTACCTGCACTGAAATTAGTTATGTGCCTGAGACAGTCACTGGAAACAACCAGAGGTTCAATCAATCAAAAAATATTTACCTAGGTGGCTTAGTGGATATAGTACTGGACATGGAGTCAGGAAGCCTCATCTTCATGAATTCAAATCAAGTTTCAGACACTGATTAGCTGTAAGACCTTAACCCTGTTTGCCTCAGTTTCTTCAACTGTAAAAAGAGCTAGAAAAGTAAATTGCAAACCACGTCAGTGTCTTTGTCAAGAAAACCCCAAAACTGGATCAGAATCGGAAAGGACTCAGACAACTGAAATAAAAAACAAAAATGCCAGACTTTGTACTAAGCTCTGTGGGTATGTAGGGACAACTGAAACTTCCATTCTGTTAGAAAAGATAACATATATACATAAAAACACATACAAAATAATAGTATGTGAAATAAACAGGATAATTTGGGTGGGGGGAAGACACTAGCACCTGAGCAGATCAGGAAAAGTCTCACTTCAAGTGGTATTTGAGTTGACTACAAAGATACTAGAGATTTTAAAAGGGGGTGTAGAGGGAGTGTATTCCAGGCAGGGAAAGGCTCTGGGGAGCATGGAAAAAGGAGACAGAGGATTATAAATGGTACTGCCAAGATGGCCAATATGGTCTTTACATGTGAAAAGACTGAAGAGCTAAGTCAGAATCAGGTTGTAAAGGGCTTTAAATGCCAAAACATCAGAGTTTGCATTCAGTTTCAGAGTCAACATTAAGCAAGTCACTAAAAGTACCCTAAGTCTTAGTTTCTTATCTGTGAAATCAGGTGGTTAGACTCAATGGTCTCTGGTGGCCCCTCTAACTCTAGAGCTACAATCCTAACTAGGGAGCTCCTGGAGTTTATAGAGCAAGAAAGAGACCTGGTGAGACCCACACTTTAGCAGCTGTAAGGAAGATGGTAAAGGAAGAGCCTGGAGTCAAGGAGATCAATTAGAAGGCTAGTTCAAGGAAGTGTTGATGAAGGTCTAAACTAACATAGTGGCTGTGGAAGGGGAGAGAACAGAAGAAATCTCAGTGCTATGAAGGTGACATAAAGGAGTTTATTTAGTGGACAGAGTTGGCCTGAGCATCAGGAAAATGAGTTCAAGTGCTGGCCCTAATAATCAGTTGCTATATAACTCTTAAACTCTTAATGTTCCCAGGGGTCCTCAAACTACGACCCGCGTGCCAGATGCGGCAGCTGAGGACGTTTATCCCCCTCACCCAGGGCTATGAAGTTTCTTTATTTAAAGGCCCACAAAACAAATTTTTGTTTTTACTATAGTCCAGCCCTCCAACAGTCTCAGGGAAAATGAACTGGCCCCCTATTTTAAAAGTTTGAGGACCCCTGTAAACTAAAAACTATTAATTGCAGAGAAGGCATGACTTGCATTGGTAAAAGGAGTTCTTCACTCAGAACTGCATGAAGCAGAATAGCAAGAATAGCAATACTGAACTTGGGAGTCAGGAAGACCTGGTGCAAATCTTGCTACTTGGCCCTTACTATTTGATGCTTAGCAAATCATTCAATTGCATTGAGGCTCATCTATAAAGTCTCTCAACTGCATTGAGCTTTCTCATCTATAAAGTAAGGTAATTGAACTCAAAGACCTCTAAGGTCTCTGCCAGCTGTAAATCAATGATCCTATGAAATCACAGATCCTAAACAAAAACAAAAAAACAAGATTACATTAGGGGTTTCCAGATCCATAATGGGAGACAAGGAAGAGGAGTTGCCTGAAGATTTGAACTCCAAAGCCTAAAACATTCCTTTTTCCAAAGTACAATCTGAATACAGAATCTTTAAGTGTGGTGTAGTGTACCATCTGACCCTGGGAAGACCAGGCTGAACATAAATAAGTTTTAGAGAGGAGCCTGTTCCCATGGGAGGATATGTAAAAGGAAGAAACTTGGTACAATGACCCCACACCATCTGGAAAATTAGGCACTCTTGGAAAATCAGTCTGCTAAGTGCTTGGATATCAAGGGCAGTAAGGATCAGGAAATCATTTTTTTTAATGCTTATCTCTTAATAAATAAAATGAAACAAATTTTATTTGGGAGAAGAGTAGGGCATTGGAGGTTGCTAAAGAAAAATAGACATCACTCCGTATATACATATTATTGCTAAGACAGTAGATTAACAGTATCATCTCCAGAGACCAGTCAGAAGCAATTTAATGAAACATCATTCTGAGTTAATAAAGTCACAGAAACTCAGGCTATTAGGCCTTCCTGTGATCTCAGAGATGATCTAATTTGACCTCCTCATTTTAGAGACAAGGAACCTGAGGTCTAGAGTGGTGAAGTCATATATCTAGGATCACACAGCAAATCAACGACAGAGCTACATCAGAAAGTCTTCTAATTCCCAGTCCAGTGTTCCCTCTAATGCACCATGGTGGCTCCCTCAGCTTGGGTGGGAGTAGGAGTAGCCACCAATACAGTATAATTTAAGAGATTGTAGGAAAAGGGCCCCTGACTCAAAACCTCTCTTCCAGTTGCTTGGATCTAAAGCACTGATAGCTTAGTGAAAATATGGATCTTCCCTGGGATACCATCAAAATGAGCCTTTATTATCCATGAACAACCTAGGGCCTACTTTAGCAGCTTGAGGGGACAAAGGAGTTCCAGAATATAGGGTGTTGCTAAAGAAAAGGGATGAAAGTTGGATAATAAAGCGCAGGGAGGAGCAAGGGGGGAGGGGAAAGGTAACTGAGGTAACTGGATACCTGGAAAGGAGAGAGGGGAAAACACGTTCACCACTCATCCACCCTTTAAGGAGCAAAAGATGGAGGGAAGAGGCAGTAGAATCAAATGTATCTAAGGTGATGAGTTAAAGACACACAGCAGAACCAACCCCATGGGCATCTAGCTGCCTACTTAATGGACTGTATCCAGGTTTTATCTTCAGGCTCTCCATCAACAATCCAGCAGCAAGAATGAACCCAGCAGCCTCACTGCCACTCACCACACAGAGACAATGAGAAAGGATATTTGGTTTCACTTAGTGACTATGATGTAAGAGAGTTCCCTTTATCTCTCTAGTCATACACTCCAAGGCAGTTCTAAAGGATGAGGAAGGGGGGAGTTGCAACAGAGGAGAAAAGGGAGAGAAAGAGAAGGAGAGAAAGGAGCAAAAGGAGCAAATGGTCAGCAGATAATTGTCTTAAGAAAACAGGTGAAAGAAAAGAGGAGATGGGCAGTGGAGAAAAGAGGAGAGATTTAGGAAAACAGGAGAGGCAAGATTTCATGCACATGCACAAAGCCACATGCCTTGCATGGTCCACACACTTTTTAACAGCCAGCTATTCTCTTTAATTACATACACATATACATATGATCCTGCCTGTAAAGGGCCAAGAAGTGATTCACCATGCACCTTTCAGAGCTGACCCACTTGTCTGCACTCCATTCTGGCCTTCCTTATTTTCTCCTCTATGTACTTTTTAAAAAATGCTTCAATGATACTTCTTCCTCTTGTTTGTTGGTGGTTGTGATGACACCGTTATCCTCCTCCTCCTTCTCTTTCTCCTCTTCTTCTATTTCTTCCTCTCCTTTTCCTTCATGTTCTTGTTCTTCTTCCAACATGATCACTACCTCCTCTTTCTCCCCCCTCTTCCCTTACCATTGAAAGAGAAAAAAAAAAAGAATGGTCCACACTATTATTCTAAAACATTGTTGCTCATTTATTATTATAGCTGACCCCTTGTGATTTGGGATTTTTTTGGCAAAGATACTGAAATGATTTGCCATTTCCTTGCCCAGCTCATTTTATGGATGAGGAAACTGAGGTTCAGTGACTTGCCCAGGATCACACAGCTAGTCTCTGAGCCCAGATTTCATCTTTCTGTCTCAGGTGCTCTATCCACTATGCTACACTAATTGCCCTTATCCTAAAGCATGCAGGGAACCAAACAGTAGACACATCTTGCTCCAAAGCCCTCAAAAAACGAATAATAGAAAATAAATGAATGTGGGGGTGGGGAGGGTTGTTTTTTTGGTTTTCTCCTACTAGTCTACAAAGCAGGTGTGGTATACAGGACAGAAAGCTGGTTCAAGAACCAGTTTCAAATCTCACCTCACATATATACAGACCTTGACTCTTGGCAATCTTTCAGCATTCTAGGCAATTCACTAAGACTCTGAATCACAAAGAAAGTACATTAGGAAAAATTCTCTATATCAAAGAAATCACAAGCTCAGCCCCTATTCCTTCTCTCCACTATAAACAAAGCAGACCACAAAGTAGTAACTCAGTTCTACTTTTTGTCTTCAAATGAGTGCACTGCTTGAGAAGCTGGGAAAAAGGACAGCAATCCCCAATTCTTTTACTTTGTTTTCCTTTAAGAAAACCTCTGAGTCTGAGTCATAAAGTACAGAGCCCCAAGATAATCTAGCCCAGAGTTTCTCACTGAAGAAAAGTGACTGGGGCTTTAGGCTCAATTCTCAACTCCTAGATTATACTGGATAGAGAAATCTTGGGTTAAGACAGCAGATTTATCTATACTGTGTCAGAGATTGTATTATTCCAGGGCAATTTAATGTGAAAATATCTTCCATTTGTGAACATTTTCTTCTAGGAGCATGCACAGGGAAAGACAATCTTGCTCAGTCAAGCTGATGAATGAACTTCAACTATCTTTGTGCATGGACCTAAATAAAGTTTCTCTGTACTCCCCTAAATGTGCATTTAACATTAAAATATTCTGCCTCCAGTGGACTCTCTCCTCCCCTCCCCTACTTTTCTGTGTGTAAGGGGAGGCAGAGACAAAACATGGAGGACAGCAATTTATTCCTTTGGCAAACACTGAAGGTCATTTAAAGGATAACATCCAAGGCCACCTGCTTTTAGTTGGAAGGCCAAAGCTTAGATGATGAACTCAAAGAAATTGCTTTATGGCGGTCAGAATATTCTGACATTCAAGTGAAAAGATTATACATGTATTTTATAAAACATTCCTAGATTTTATTCCCATTAGCCATAGCAAGGAACAAGTCATGGAATAAGTTGTTGGCATCCACGAGGCAGTGCAGTAGAGTTTAAAGAATACTAGATTTGGAATCAGAGGTTATGGTAACCTCTACTACCTTAGATGTGACCTAAAGTGACGTAAGTCACTATAAATAGCAAAGCTAAAACTCATAGGATCAGGTCTTTCGAAGAAGATGGAAGGAAACAAGCATTTATTAAGTACTTAGAGTGTTCCAGGGATCTGTGCTACCTAGCTGTCACTACAGTAGGATGTAAAGTGAATTTCCCATGGTCATTCAGGCAGTAAATTACAGGATTAGGGTTTGAACCCTTTTGATTCCAAATTCAGGTCTGGATTCTTCTTTTTATTACACTATGTTGTTGAATGATGATTCCCCAAGTATAATGAAGGCATTTTGTTTCTTTCTCTCATCTACTTTCCTATCCAGTCAAAAACAGCTAGCCTTTATACCCCCAAATCCTTTAACTTTGCTCACTCATTATTTACATGAAAAAACTTTTATTACCAAAAAGTCCTTCTTTCTTAAAAACCTATAAAAATCCTCCTTCTTCCTTTAATACTGCTCTTCCCTTCCTTCCTCCTTATCTTTCCTTTGTGTCCCAGAACTTCCTAGTACTAAGTTCCATTGGGTAGGACCCTGCTTAGGAGCCAGGAGCACAGAATTGTGCCAGTCGGCAATGATATGACTAAGGAAACAAAATAAGAAAGGTAGTCTGGGGGGATCATTTCCTAAGGTTATAAAAACATTCCCAACTGTAGTTGAACATCCCCATCATCTTATAGACATAACACCTCAAATAACATCTTTAAAGCCATCGACTAAAGGCAATTAGCCCTGGTGCTGACCACTGTGATGGTTACAAAGTGTTAAGATACATCTCTTGGCCTTAAGAAACTTAGATTTTACTTTAGGAGATCATTAGCTATTCTCTCTGTTAGTGCTGTTTATTATGTTACAGCAAATTGTTTGTTGCCTACTCACCAACAAGCCTGCTATCCTATTGCTACCCCATGATGAACACTCACGCTTGTTATTATTATTGTTAAGTTGTTTTTCAGTCATGTCCAACTCTTCATGACCCTACTTAGGGTTTTCTTGGAAAAGATATTAGAGTGGTTTGCCATTTCCTCCTCCAGCTCTTTTGACAGATAAGGAAACTAAGCAAACAGATTTAAGTGATTTACCCAGGGCCACATAGGTAGTACGTGTGAAATCAATTTGAATTCAGATCCTCCTGACTCCAGGCCCAATATTCTATTCATTGCACCACCGATCTACCTCAAACTTAAGCTATGGCAATTCAAAAAACAACATACTTTTAGAATGCTTCAAAATTCATTAAACAAGTTCCTCACAACAACAGGAAGACCTAGGTTCAAGTTCTGATTCTAAACAATGACTGTTGGGACATCAGACAATTTTTAAAACATCCTTCATATGGCAGAACTGAGTGTCTAGAATCAGACCCAAGACTCAGAATATCCAATGATCAATATCCAAAGGTGCCACCATAACATAATACAAAGGGAGGAGACTAGATGATCTTTAAAGCACAACCCAGCCCTAACACTTTTTGATCAAAAAGAATAAGGAATCTAAAGTACTTTGTGAACTTTAAAATGAAAAACAAATAAAATTATTAATATTATCTCAACATTTTTGATAGAGTTCAGATAAAGCAACCTTAAGACTTTCTACTATTCTTTTTATAGTTTATGTTCTCTAGACTATTCATAAGTGGATAAAATAATTTCTTGCAACTGAATAAAAATACAAGGAGGTAAACCAATCCTCTGCAGGCCTGCTAAGAATGCACTGGTATGCCAACTACAGGATCAAGCAGAACAATGCACTTCCCATGTGATATTTTTCCCCCTTTTTAACCTATTTAATAGCATTTTATTTTTTCCAATTACAGGTAAAAATGGTTTTCAACATTCACTTATTATGAGATTTCTAGTTCCAAATTTTTTTCTTTCCTTCTACTCTTCCTTTCCCAAAATGGTAATCTATCTCATATAGATTAAACATGTGCCATAATTCCATATGTGTCATATTGCAGAAGAAGAATCACAACAAAAGAGAGAAACCATGAAAAGGAGGGGAAAAGAGAAAATAATATGCATAAATCTGTATTCAGATTCTCTGGATATGGATAGCATTTTCTATCATGAGTCTTTTGGAATTAAAGTAGATCACTGCACAATGTGGCTGTTACTGGATACAATGTTTTCTTGGTTCTGCCCATATCATTCAATATTAGTTCATGTCTTTCCAATTTTTCTGAAATCTGCCTGTTCATCATTTCTTATAGACAAAAAAAAAAATCTGCTATTAATATTTTTGTACATATGAGTCCTTTTCTATTTTTTTCTGATTTCTTTAAGATACAGACCTAGTAGTGATACTATTGGTTCATACACAGTTTATAGCCTTTTGAGTACAGTTCCAAGTTATTCTCCAAAATGGTTGAATCAATTCACAACTCCACTAACAATGCATTAGTGTTCCACTTTTCCCCACATCCTCCTCAACATCTCATGTAATTTCAATCACTTCTGCCAGATGTCTCTATTTTGAAAGGTTTTTGTTCCATTTATCTTGGAGATTAGGAATATTTCGGTGACACTAATTAAAGATGTTACATTTTTAATAGATCATGGTTGCATTATTCTAAGACTGTTTTCAACTCTCATACTCTTGGTTTCTATACAGCCTTCACAAAGAAAGCCTCTGTACAAGGATCTTCCCTCTCCCAAATCTCTCACCATTGGATGCACAGTGGCTTGGCAGAGGATGCTTCAGTGGATCCATCCTTGCAAGAAGAGAGAAATAGTGATCCAAACTTCTACAAATATGATTGTATGACCTAACATATCAGGGATTATTCGTAGAGGCTAAGGTACAAGCTAAACCTACTCTCCTCTAAAGTAGGGATTCTTAAACTTTTTCCACTTGCAACTCCCTTTTGGCCAAGGAATTTTTATGTGACTCCAGCTATGTAGGTATGTAAATCAAATATTTACTGATAATAAATCATAATTTTGCAACCCCCACATTCTGCTACATGATACCATATGGAATCTCAACCCAGTTTAAGAAACTTTGTTCTAAAGCACCAAAGCCATGAATCAGGAGTAACCTGCCTAGAAATTGCAGGTGGCACTGGTTTTTACCAAAGTAAACATCTTATATTGTTTCCCTTGGGATGGATCTACTGTGCATCATACTAAGGACATGGGGATTTATACAGCCCAAGAAATTGAGTTTTCAATTGAAAAAATAGAAATATTGGTACTAAATTGAACTGAATTTTTTTTACAAGGTTCCACTAGTCTATTCAAGAGTGCAGAATTTCAAAATAATTTACTTTCATCCTCATTCTAAAATACTTCGCTATCTAAATCAACAAAGTACTTTAAAGTGAAGTCAAGAAAAAAACAAAAATGATATTTTTCTTTTAAAAAAAAGTCAAAGGCAGACAGACTCCAAATATCTTGGAAAAGAACACAGAGCACACGTGTTTGTTAGCTGTTGCTTAATTTATTTGATTTTACTTTGTTAAGGGGTTTATGTAAAATTTTACTCAATATATTTGTTAGTGGTAATTGTGTATATAATTTTTTAAATGTTTCCATATCAACGCTCAAGGAAAAAAAAAATCAGCTGTCTTGGTACACCTTTCTTTGAAAAGATAAGGGATTTAGGAAAATGCATCATCATAGATTCTGTCAGATGTTACATATTCTGACAAGTCAATTGGTTTGCTGAATTTGTTTCTCTCTTTTTTTTTAATTCTTAGTTACAATAAATGGTTCACTAGTTAGGGAAGGGCAATGGATATATTCCAAAATGAAGGTAATATAAACACAACTCCAAACGTGGGAGTATACATATTTGATTGGGTTGGGGAGCATCTGGGAAAGCAGGTACTGGGGCTGATTAGAAGAGGCTGGTTGATGCCTTATTCCCTTTTCTCTTCACTAAAT
This sequence comes from Sarcophilus harrisii, assembly GCF_902635505.1. NCBI lineage: Eukaryota > Metazoa > Chordata > Mammalia > Dasyuromorphia > Dasyuridae > Sarcophilus > Sarcophilus harrisii. The sequence continues at coordinate 486,259,388 of NC_045427.1, forward strand.
CATCTTCCCTCATCCCCTGCTCCTAACCCTTCACCAAGATGGAATGAATTCCACCCAAGGCTACCTTTGAGGGCAAAAACTTAGCTAGTAGCTAAAAGGAGGAAGTCTGTGAGTGCATCGTAACACTTAAGATGAAAACACATCATCTTGCTGCTCCTTTTGGAGCATAATACATCTGCTAAGTGACTATTTGATCCAAGGGAGTACAAAGAAGAACAAAATTATTAAGACATAGAGGTCAGGGGTCAAATTAGAGATTTACTACAAACCTGGGAGGAAAACTGTTTTTTGGTTGTTTTTTTTTTTTAACTCTCTCCCTATGTTTCCTGTACATATTGCTGAGAGTAGAATTCAAATCCTACTAGCCTAAATTTGAAATCCTATAGACAGTTATAGTTATGAGTTAGTACTTTAGATTTTGTCATGTAATGTGGTGAAGGGGATAGCTTTGAGATTCTTTAAGGTCCCTTCTAGCTCTGACATTCTGTGATATAAATCCCTTCTGGAACTCACACTCTACTTCTAGCATAGACCACAATGACATTTTGTCCCAGTTACAGTCTCCTCCTTCCCTCACATCTTCCACAATTAAACAGCTCAATAATTCCCATTTGTTCACAATCCTTGATGCAATCACCCAAAGAACCTTATCTAAATTATAAAAACAACCCATTCAGTCTTCTCCATTTCCCTCATATCCTAAAAGTAAATGCTGGTGACATTCACCACTGTGCCCACATGCTGGGTAATTCTCCGCCTAGTGCCTGGGCTCATCATCCCCATTACAGTTTGGACTGCCCTACTGTTCAATCCAATCCCAGCATAATCCTCACAGCTATTTTAGTTTCTAAAACACTACACAAATTAAAGCCAAATGCTTCTCTTAATTGCCAGAACACACCAAATTATCAGCCTCCGGTCTGAGTAAACAAGTTTCTCTATTGTTTCTTCCTGCTGAGTTAAAATTATGGAAAATATTACTGTGGCACTAGAAAGCATCCCTAAAAGGAAAGAGAAAAAAAAAAAAAAAAAACACCTATATACTCCAATTCCTGCTTTTAAAAAAAAAACAATAATAACAAAAAGCAACAAAATGACTTTTTAAAAAAATTTTGTTTGGTTGAAGGGGTTGAGAGAGAATACATTTCCCTTCCCAAGGCAATCCTACAGAATCTATTTTAAAACTCAAAGAAGGAAACCTTTAGAGGTCCTAGGAACTGTTCTAATAGAAAGAAGAATTCCTACAAAAAGTCCCAAGACCTGAACATTTAACAAACAATTTTTTGTTGTTGTTCGGTTTTTTGTTTTTTTGGATGAAGCAATTAGGCTTAAGTGAGCCCAGGGTCACACAGGCAGGAAGTATCTGAGGCAAGATTTGAACTCAGGCTCTCCTGACTTCAGGGCTGGTACTCTATCCACTACACCAACTAGGTGCCCCCACAAAGAGCTTTCTTAGAAAAATGATAGAAAAATGTAGCTAAGGATTTTATGTGCTTTCAGAATAATTGCCTAATACAAAGCTCTTTAAGTCAACCAAGATGCCTGACTTTGTGTCACAGAGGGCATAAGTGATTCCCTTCTAGCAACCAAGGGGCTAGCTACATAGCAGCATTTTGAGTCTTGTCTGACAATGTCTCCAGTTTAATCTGGGATTCTGCTTCACCCATGCTAGTCTTTCTAAGAGCAAATTTAGAGCAGGAAATTGGGTTGACCAACCATGCTCTCTCATTCTCTGCCCCCCCCCCCAAAAAAAAAACACCAAGATCTGCCATTCAGTCCATTAGAATGTCTTCTCCTTGCTTTTGACTATTACAAACCCCCATCGAGTTCCTTCCTGCCTTCTTTCTTTCTCTACTGCTCAGGTGCATGTCACAAAACTGATTTGCTTGTCATTCCTTGGGCATCTAAAGATACCACTTTCATAGGCTCTAGATCTGCAAAGAACCTTAGAGATCATCTAGTTCAGTTGTCAAACTTGCAGCCAGTGGGCAGGCAAAACTCCTGAGTGCAGCCGGAACCAAATTAAATGTCACTGGGAAATGTTTAACGAAATAAATAAAATATAATACAACATAGACGATATGAATTTTGTGGTTTTCTAAACCAATATGTGGCTTGCAGGAATCCATTTCCATTTGAGTCTGGCACCACTGGTCTAATTTAAACCTCTCATTTTGCAGAAGAAGGAAACAGGTCTGAGAGATGAATGGAGATGGTGACGATCACACAAGTAGTAATCAACAGAGCTAGAGCCCAAACTCTGATCAAAGGAAAGATCACATAGCATCATTAGAGCAATAAGGCACTTTAGAGATTGTGAAGCTCAAACTGATCCATTTCTGGGATGAGGAAAATTCACTTGAACCATGTGGATGTTTGTTTTAAGTGCTTTATGTTCTAGGCACTATGATAAGTGCTAAAGATACAAGTAAGAAAAGACAATCCCTGCCCTCAAGGAATTTACAATTTAATGGGAGAAGATAATACACAAAAGAAACCTGTAGAGCAAGAGATTGAGGGAGACATGGAGGAAGTGTTCAATGGTAGGAAGGGGATGTTAAAGAGACAAAGAGAAAGAGAGAGTGGAGAGAGAAGAGGTTTGAGGTGTGCTTTAATTAAGATCTTGATTTATTCTACACTTCCATCATTCTAACAGAATAATCTATGTTGTGGCACTAAGAAAATTGGAGTGGTCCTCAGCCATCCCAGGTGACAGTTATGTGTAAATAACAGTATTTTTGGAAAATAGTATTTAGGTTTTTTTTTCCAATTCTGAACAATTTTTTCAATTCTGAACCTAATCAACACCAAATAAAATGAGCAATTCCATATTTAAGTAGAGCAGGGAAAGAGGATTATACAAGAGACTGCAAATCTCTTCACAACAAATGCACTTGCATTTTTTGAACCTTACCTGGGAACTCCACTACTCACCAGCTAAATAACAAAAGAAAACCTTTTGCTTTGAAAACGACATCACTCATTGAGCTCAGAAGTAAGGCATACATAATGAGAGGAGACAAGCTTGATTGAAAGCTACAAAGGGGCATGTTAAGCTCAATGACTGAAAAGTAAATGACCCTTTTGTACATAACAACAGTGAGCACATTAAAAGTGAAATTTTTAGCATTACCTCTTCACAAATACCAAGGGAAATAAAACATCTTTCTCCAGTATTGCAAATGCCATTAATCAAACTATTCAGTTAGCACTGATCATTGCAAGAAGAAAAAAAAATAAAATTTTATGTTATCATCACCAATCACTTCTGTTTATATCTGAGCAATGACTTGAGACCACTGGTAAAAGACACCAGTGAGCCAAATACTCCTTCCTTGAGACTCCTATCTGTTTAGTATATAATAACTGATGAGGGCCTCACATCTGTCTATATGGAAGTCATTTCAGATTTGCTGAGGCTATTGGATCAACCTCAGAACTTTGGTTTGGTGTGCAAAAATGAGGGGTTAAATAATAGACTAAAACATAAAACAGGAACACTAATTGTACAACTTGTATATAGTCAGGAAGAGACATTTGTCCAGACTCTTGCCATCTACCAGTAACAAATTTATATTAGGTATCTAGTATGTACCAGGTTTTGCCCTCATAAATCTTTCATTCTATCAGAGAAGAACATATATGTTTGTGGAAATATATTAAAAAATAATACAAAATAATAGGAGGGTAAAGACATGTGCTAGCATTTTGAGAGAATCAGGAAAGGTTTTTGAAGGAGAGGTTCAAGCTAAGCTTTGAAAGAAAGAAACTCTTAAGAGGTAGAAAAGTTAATTTCTAGCCAGATTTGGAAAATCACTATGTGGGTAGTTTCTAGTTGTCAAAATATATATCCTTTTGGGATATGGCTAAGTACATAGTATTATAGGGATCACATGCATTACTGAGTCTTCTTTTGACTGAGGCCAGACCCTCTTCTCATCTTCCTCTCCAGTGGACATCTGACCCAGGTCAAAGGAACTGAATCTCTCAAATCTGAACTAGAAAGGTAGTCCTTCTCCTTGCCAAGGCCTACCCCTCAACATGCATTCTTGATCCCAACCTTTCCTATCTTCTCCAGCTGACTGTCCCCTCTATCATCCTTTCTTTCTTCCTACTCTTCAGTTTCTCCCTATCTGTTCTTTTCTTCCCTGCCTCCTACAATCATGTCTTCTCCATCCTTAAAAAGCCCTCACTGAAGCCGACTATTCTCCAATAATTATCATCATAAATCTCTCCTCTCTTCTTCAGCTGAACTCCTTAAGAAAACAAGTCTACAATAGATATCTCTTCCTCAACTCATCCTCTTCAGTCTAGTTTTCCACCTTATCCCTCAACTGGAACTTCTCTCTTCAAAGCTACCAATAATCTCTCACTAGACAAATCCAATGATTTCTTCTCAGTCCTCATTCTTGTTTATTTCTCTGCAGTCTGACATTTGGTCAAATGTTGGTTCTTTTTCTGGGTACTCTCTTTTCTCTCTGGGTACTCATCTCATTAGTCCCAAAGGGTTCAATCACCATGAGTTTGCTGATTTACAATTCTGTGTATCAAGCCTTTCCTCTCTTTTTATAATCACCAGCTGTCTATTGAATATTTCAAAATGGATGCCTTTATGCATCTCAAACTCAACTCATTAACAACAGATCCCAATACCCTCCCCTCCTTGGCTACCATTCCTCTCCCATATTCCCTCTTTCTATTATGATGCTTCACTTTTGTATTTGCATCTCCAGGTTTACAATAAACTTCACACATAATAAGTGTTTTGTAAATAAATGCTCTTTTTCACCAGTGCAATTCATTCATTCAGAATCATTTAGCTTTTGTCTTTCATTATTAGCAACATGGCTTTAGAATCTAAATGAGAAGCAGGAGCCAACCTGCACTCAAAATCTGTCCCTTCCACACCTAGGCAGCTAGAAGTACAGAAGTTTCCGCATTATAGGAAATATGATATATTCATTCGGTATTAGAACCAAATGATATATTAACACAGGCCAACTCATGGAATAATGGGTTCCAGTTTTCAAAGCTATCAAATTTAGCTCTGATTTAAAAGAACACTGGACTTGAGTCAGAAGAGTGAGGTCTGAATCCCATTCTCATCCCCTGGAAGTGAAGTGACTAGGCAAGTCATTAATGTTTTATATAAGACAAAGGTGCAGATGAGATCAGAGATGCACAGCACATCATCAAATGTCATATTTCTTATAAAAAAAAAAACTAGTCTTGTGATTTTATTGGTATAAGATAGTAGTTCCCACTTTGTGGTTCTCAAACCTTTTGGAAGCTCATCATTTTGGTTCAAAAGGTTCACAATGAACATTCTTCAGTGATACTTTCAACATTAAATAACTGCAGAATAATATGAATTGCAAAGCAAATCACACTAGTAACTCATGATGCCTTTTTTCCCTTTAAATTAAAAGACTTCCCAGAAGAACAAAAAAAATTGGGAGCCACTGATAGGGAGAATTTTAGCCAAAGATGGAAATCAGCAAATTTTTTCCAACTTAAAGCCAAAGAGATTTGACTGAGGCACAAGTGACTGATCTAAGGACTTTTAGCCAGTATGACTCAAGAGATTTCTAGACTCTAAAGCTCTATTTCTATCCATTATACTACAGTTGTTCCACTTAATGTGGCACAAAAATATAAATTATCATCAACATTAAAATGTCAAATAAAAAAAAATAAACTTTGGTTACTTTGGTGTGTGTGCGCACACCAGAGACAATTGGGGTTGTTAGAATTCTTACAAGGTGCTAAGCCGATTGTCTAATTTTAGCATCGTGCTCAGCAGTTCTCTGCTTCACTAATATATTTAGTACTCATTGGAGTTCTACAAGATTCACAAGTCACAGCTCCCACAATCCTACTCTCAGAAGAGGAGTCAACCTTTGAGTTCACACCTTTAAGAGATCATACATAAGGAGCTCCCACAAGCCAACTAGAGACTTCTGGGAGATTAAGAAGCCAGGATTCAGTTGGGCAGAACGAAGGTTTCAGAGAGAGCTGAAGCTGGCAGAGGCAAAAGGACTGGCAACAAGAGCTCTTGGAACCAAGGAGAGAGATAGGCCTCTAAGAAAACTAACCCGGCCATTTTGGAAGAGACAATAAAGGACTGGACTTTAACAGCTGGCTGCATTTGAGGTGATTATTACTCTGAATTGAAAGGAAGGCTGCCTCCAGAAGCTCACAAGAAATCTGCTCCCAGAGAACATTATATCCTAGAGAAGAAGAGAATATTGCATTAAGTGACTTGCCTAGGATCACACAGCTGGTGAGTGTTTGAGGTCACATTTGAACTTAGGTCCTCCTGACTCCAAAACTGGTACTCGACATGCTACGCCATCAAGCTGCCCCTTTGGTTACATTTGATTTGATTTTGTTTAACTTTTCTGTCCTAATTCCCAATAATGATATAATAATCGATAATATTCATGTTACCATTATTAAAAATAATTTCTGCCAGGATACATTAATATGTATGGTTGATACAATTCTAAAATAGCCCAATCACTTTGGTAGCAATTTGTAACTATGCTAACAAAGAGACTAAAAGATCCATATCCCTTAACTCAGAGATTGCACTAATAAATGCATCTACTCCCAAGGAGGTCAGTAATCAACAGAAAAATCTCACATATATTAAAATATTTATAGGATCACCTTCTGTAGTAACAAAGAACTAGAAGCAAAATAAATGAATCATTTGGGACTAATTAAACATTGCCCAGTGTATTTGATTATAATTGTGTCATGAAAAGCAATAGATATATAAAATAGAGAAAATCACAGGAAAATTTATATAAACTACAAAGTAAAGTAAGCAAAATCAGAAAACAATATACATAATTACTTTGTTGTTGTTTAGTCATTTTCACTTATGTCCAACTCTTCATGATCCTATTTGGGGTTTTCTTGGCAAAGACACTGGAGTGATTTGACATTTCCTTCTCCAATTCATTTGACAGATGAAGAAACTCAGGTAAATAGGGTTAAGTGACTTGTTCAGGGTCACACAAATAGCACAGATCTGAAACCAGATTTGAACTCAAGAGGAGGGACTCATCTGGAAGAAAGACTCCAAGTCTGTTGCTCTAGCCACATGTCACCCACCTCCCCCAATATAATTACTACAATAAAGTAATTAGGAAAAACAACAACAACAAATAAACTTTTGAAACCAAATGGCACATAGAAGATGCATTGATAAAATTATAATAATCAATATTGGCCTCAAATTAGATATAGGAGAAAATATTTGCTTCCTTTCTTTTTAACAGTGAGGGGCATGGGTACTCAGCACTATATGTAATATTGGAAGTGGAAGATTTGTTAGTTTTGCTAGTTTCTCCTCCTTTCCTCCCCTCCCCCCACATATTTTTTATTCTTTCTTTATTTAATTCTTAATATTTTAATTTCTTCTAGAAAGGGAAGGGATCAAAAATATCAGTAAAAAAAAAAATAAATAAATAATCCTAACAATATTGTCTGTATTTCACTGGCAATTTCTGTAAGATAAAGAGTCACCAGAATATCTACCACAGGGAGTTAGGAAATCAGTAGACATCCAGCAACCTTTCAATTTCCAAAATATTATTTCACTAAGACAAGACTAAGTCAAAGAGTTATCCTCCCAAGACAAGAAGGAATTCCCCTTGATTCAACCCAGAGATTATTGTTCAACCACTGAAAAAACTTCCTCTGTCTCCTCCTCCCCCTTCCCTAGTATCAAATGTTTCTCCTTCCTTTTTCTTCTGTTGGGTGGATCCTGCATCTTTTCCTTTGCCAAAAGGACAGTTAGGGAGGAACCCACCGTACTCAGCCACTGTTACTCATTTTGTCTGACAGAAAACTGGAAACACTGGTATCCAGGATAGCTGGGGGCTACAAGTTTCCGCACTTGCCATCTTCCCACATAAGATCATGGATTTAATAGATCATGGAAGGAATTCTAGCCATACTACTATTTATAGATGAGGAATTATATGAATTGAATTGCCTAAAGTCCCACAGCTAATAAGTGATTTTTAAAAAGCCAAGTCTGAAAACCTTAACTCTACCCCAATAATTCTAAAACTGCAAGATCCAAACAAAGTTCTAGACTCCATCAGAAGCTATGGTTCCTCAGATACCATGAAGGACAAAACAGCAACTCAGCATGCCCTTTAAAATCTGTGTACAATCTACCTTTCTAGCAAATCAGAATTTGGACCAACATTTCCTTTTCAGCTAGGGCATTACTCCCCCAAGCAGGCAACCAGAAAAGACAAGAACTGGGAAGAGAAGAAAGAAAACCTACCGTTCAGAACTAAAGAACTGAATGCAGAAGCTAAAGTAGAAAATCAAACTAGGAAAAAGCCTTCATCATGTTCATCTGGAAGAAAGCTCTAGGCTTACTTACTCTCCACAAAGCCTCTGCATACACATGATATCCTTTAAGGCACCCAAATGTGGGGTATGATAGCTGAAAAAACTCAAGGTCAAGATTTGGAATTTTGGCACTTAAATGGGACCTTAGAAATCACAATTTAAACAATTTAAACAACAATTTAAAAACAAACAAAACACAGAGATGAGGCCTTAAAATGCAGTGAATTGTATTTCAGAGATGGGATATTTCTCAAACTAAATTGAAACTAAGATCCAAAGAAAGGAAATGCTATCTACAAAATGATAAGCTCTCAAAGGGACTTTTTTCTTTTAGTAATGAATTCCAAGTTCCTAGTACATTACCTTGAACTTAATGTATATTGAATTGAATTGGGAAAGTCATATAGTGTGTTAGCAAGAGAACTAGGATTAGAATTAAATTCAATAAATTTTATTAAGCACTTAAAATATGCCAGGTATGTGATAGGTTGTGGGAATGCAGACAAGAAGCTTGCTTTCTATAGGAACCTTAGTATCTAGATACCTCTCTACAATCTTTGTTCCCACAATCTCCCCTCTTGTTGTTGAGTTGTTTCAGTTGTGTGACCCCATTTGGAGTGTCCTTGGCAAAGATGCTAGAGTGGTTTGCAGTTCCTTCCCCAGCTCATTTTACAGAGGAGGATACTGAGGCAAACTGAGAGTTAAGTGACTTGCCCAGGATCACACAGCTAGTATCAGAGGCTGGATTGAACTAGAGGAAATGTATCCTCCTGACTCCAGGCCCAGCATACTGTAAATAGCTACCCTGAACCAATTGGAATAATTGTGATAGGAAGGTCCTACAAAACAGCAGAAAAATACCTTCCAAGTAGAAAGAGTTGGTGATCTCAAATTAATACGGAAAAGCAGATGGAAAGGGGGAGAAAAAAATATCCCAAATTATTCTCAGTGGCCTATAGAAAAAGTTCAGGCCTGAGCACCAAACAGAAGCATTACTCAGCAACTTCTGGGATTTGGCCCAGCAGGAAGATTCCGTACCTAATGCCCTTTATCAGCTAGAGGAAGATCATGAAATTGGTAGGAGTATTCAATACAGAAGCAAACTCTTCCCTACTTTTATTCACTAGGAAAGGCCTTGGAAATTACCATGAAGTCAATCACTAGCCACAGGTTCCAGGGAGCTTTAAGAATTAGTTCTCCTAACAAGGAATATTTGTGCCGAAAGTAGTAAATGGGAACATCACCTTTCTTCATTCGAAGCTTGCTTTTGGGGGGCGGGGGGAGGGGGGGAGGATGGGGAAATAAAGGAGAAATCTACTTGTATTTTTTTGGCCTGATCCCAAAAGGGAAGCCTGAAATAGGTTGACATCATCTTATTGGCACTCCTTCAGAGTCATAAATCCAGCATCATAAATGTCCCAGCATATCAGGGAGTAAAAGAGATGAGTTGCATGAGAGACTCCAAATGAAACACCAGTCTTCTGGTTTACTCATTAATGGACACAATAAAAAAACAACAACAACAACAACCTCCACAAACAATGTCAGCTGAGCCCTCCCTACCTCCCACCAGGATAAAGACTAGTTCTTTCAACAAACAAACAAACAAGCAGAAACCTTAAGGCTCAGCTCTTGAATACTGGCCTTCCTTTTCCAATACCCCCGTTTTCCCAACTCAACTTTTTATTTACCAGAAAAGTTATGACCAATTTAACAGGAGAGACAGTTTAATAAAATCAAAAGAACATTGATCTCAAAAGTCAGAAAATCTAGATTCCAGTCTTCCCAAAATCCTTCCTTTACTTGAATCTCTGACAGTGGAACAAGTCGATTAAACTCTCAGCCTCAGTTTCCTTGTCTATAAAAATGGGGTGAGGAAGTTGTATTCAATAACCTCAAAGGTCTACCATCTTCAAAGTTATGATCTAATTGTCCCTTTTAAGAGGATCTGGGATTCTACTGGCAAATTCTATTCCTTCCACCCTAAGGACAACAATCTTTCTATGCCTTCATATCATGTGCCAGTTTTGTCTTTAGTAGTTCTCATGGAATTTCCCCATGTAAATTCCCTATGAAAGATCACTTCCCAGCAATCATACCATTTTGCCTGTACTCTGACCTTCACTACAATCCAACCAATTCCACTCCATTAACTTAGATCCTGCCCAAAGATACAGAGGCTCTGATTGGTGAGTTTTTACTTTCCTTATCTTACATAAAATCAGGCCTCCACATCATGGCAAGGGTACACCCCTTCCCCCCACTTCCTCTTTATGTGTTGTTTTCTCCCATTAGAATACTCATTAAGAGTATTGCCTTACTAGCTTTCATCTAGATCCTCCCAGTGGTTGCCAGAACTTAATAAATCTCTCTATCTATAAAACTTTAAGGAGATTCTGAGGTTTTGTTTGTTTGTTTTTTGTGGATGCCAGTGTAATACTTGGATGGATTTATCCAGGTATAAAGTTTATTAAGCATCTACTGTGAGGGTGATAGAAAATTCAGACAAGACTAATTCTCCTATCCAGGAGGAGCTAAGAGTAAAGAATGTGTAGCCATGTCCAGATAATCATAACATACAAAGCAGTTTTGTATCATGACAGCAAGAGATAAGGGAGAAAGAAGACTTCATCATGGAGATTAGGTTTGAGTTGGTCCCACTACAATTCTACAGGTGAAGGGGGGAAAAGAGCAGTCCAGGCATAGCAGTAGTATAAGAAAACATCAGAAGCCAGGAAAATGCAGGAATAATTGGGCATCAGAAAATTATTTGATCTAGCTGAAGCATTTTTTAAAAATTCTTTTAGGGGCAACTAGGTGGTGCAGTGGATAGAGCACCAGTCCTAAAGTCAGGAGGACCTGAGTTCGAATTTGGCCTCAGACATTTAACACTTCCTAGCTTATGACCCTGGGCAAGTCACTTAACCCCAACTGCCTCTGCAGAAAAATTTAAAAATAAATAAAAAATTCTCTTAACATGTAATTGGGAAAAATATTATATTAAAATTTTTTTTAAATATATGGAGGAAAGTAGTATGACAAAGCAAGAATGATAGGGTAAATATCAGATGATGAGAGCCTTTAATTCCAGGCAAAGGAATTTAAACTTTATTAAGTAGGCAATAAAAAGCCCTGAAGATTTTTGAGCTGAGGAATAGCATAGAATTTGCTAGACCCCAATTAGTGGATTCCATATTCTGGCTGCTCAGTCTATCACTGTATGTAAAATGCACTCCTTTCTTATTTTTTCTTATTTAAATATTTAGCTTCTTTAGCTCACCTCCAATGGGGAGTAGCTGTGTAGGACTCTTACTCAATTTATAATGGAAAAGTCATATGTGATTTCCTCATTTGAGGAATTCAAGTATATCTTTAAAAAAAAAAAACAATATAAGAAATGAGGAGCAGGATGATTTCAGAAAAATCTAGGAAGATTCACATGTACTAATGCAAAGTAAAGTGAGCAGAAACAAAGAACATAAAATAAATTGTAATGGTAATATTGTAGGTAAAATGTGAATGACTTAACTATTCTCAGCAATACAAAGATCTAAGATCATTTGGAAGGTCCTATGATTAAAAAAAAAAAAAATGCTAGCCATCTTTCTCCAAAAAAAGAACTGATTGAGTCTGAGTACAGACTGAAACACTTTTGGGGGGCTTTTTTTTTTTTCTTGAAGGTTTAGAAGCTGGTTTATTTGGTCTGTATTTTCTTTTGTAATGTGGCTAACATAGAAATGTTTTGCATGACTTTACATGTCTAATCTATATAAAAGTGTTTGCCTTTTCAAGAAAGAGATAAGGGTTTTCCTTTTTTATCTCTTCTTAGACAGGGAATTTAGTACTAAAATTTTTTTTAATGTTAAATTGTTTTTACAGGTAGTTGAGAATTTTTTTTTTTTAGAAGAAACATTCTTTAAAACAACAAAAACAATAACACAGGACCCAGAGGAACCAAGAATTGGATCTCTTCCCATTCCTCTCTCTTCACTTTGCTGCTCCACCAACCAATGTTGACAAGAGGGAAACTTACTGCATTACTTTAAGTTGACTAACAGCAGTTTATAAAAAATATTCTGTAAGAGAATGAACATTTTTTTAAATGACATCAAGAAGCTATATAACCAGAAACTGTAGGTTGATCATATAGCAAGTATGGGAAAAGCCATAAAGGCAGTCACATGTCCCAGTGATATCTACACCTTGTCAAGAGCTGGAGAAGGCCCCAAATGGCTGACTGGAGCGTGGTTGGAGTCTGCTCTTTACCACTAAATGTGAAAGAGCACTGAAATCAGATATTGCAGGTGCAAGCCTATTATGAGATCACTGATCCCTGGAAGTATGAAAAGCAGACATCACCGGCTCCTATGGTACTTCCCTTCTGGGCCAGTAAAAAGGAAAGAAGCATATGGGTCAGGTAGAAGTCATTTATCTCCCTAAGCCTCCATTTCTTCGAGGTGGGCTAGGTCCTTTCCAGGGTACTCTAGGCCTCTGATCCTATGATTTTCTTCAGAGAATAACTAAAATTTCCACTTCTGGAAATGGCTCCAATTTCTTGGTCTGAGGAAAACCTCCCAGGTGTTCTGAAATGGATGTTTAGGAATTTTAACAGCAACTGAGCAGCAAAAAATTCTGGGGCAGAAACAGTAGGATAGGTGTGGCCCCTGAAGTTAAGGAAGTTTAAGTGAGGAAACCAGAATATTCCCAGCCCTTAAGGAGAACAGCATATACTAAGCAGATATTTTCCAGAGAAGCTAGAGAGCTTTAACAAATCTGCAAACCTCACCTGCTCCCTCACTGAGGTTCTCAGAAAGGCCAGGAAGGATAGGGAAAGGAAGAAAGGGTGGAAAGAGAGCTTGGGGAAGGGAGAGAGGGTGTGTGTGATACTTGAAACTTCCACTATGGCCACTTCCAGCAAGAATTCCTGGGTACTGCAGTAAATATAATCCCACCACCTAATCCTTTTTTTATAGATCTTTTTTGCCCTTTTCCCAAGGCTTTCATATATTATTATGGTCCACAAAAACTCCTGCTAGTTGAACAAAGTATGGATTACTGTTTTCATTTCATAAGAGAGTAGGCTCAGAGAAATTAAGCTATCCTCCCAAAGATCACCTAGTCAGTGGCAAAACTGAGACTAGAAATCAGTCTTCAGGCACCTGGTCCAATATGTTTTCCTTTATAAACCCCATGTTTGTTGTGTTTGGTAAGAGGCTTCTAACTGGAGCAGAAAAGCAAGAGTTTCACCTGACAATCTGGGCTAAAAGTGAAAAGTCTGATTTAAAATCCTGGGCTGCAGAGTGATGAGAGTAGGATTGAGGCAGGCAGACCACAGTTGGGAAGATCAGAAAAGATTTCCTCTAGCAGGCGGGATCTGACTGATTCTTGAATGAAACAAGAATTGTAAGAGGCAGAGGTTTGACAGGAGGAGTACATTCCAAGTATAGGGTGCAGCCAAAGCAAAGGTTTGGAGAAAGAAAATGGACTAGATACAATGTCTCAGTAACAACAGCTAGATCCCATCAAGTAAGAATAAAACTACCACAAGACCTCCTCTATCCCGCAAAAAAGAATAATAATAATAATAAATAATAAAATAAATAAAATCCTATGCTGACACAGATTTCCTTCATTTTCCCTAGATCACTTCATGTCCGAGACTGCTCACCTTCCAAAACAAACTGGTGATTGCAAAGACTAAAGCTAGACAAGGACAGAAAGGAAAGATAATCACTTACTTACTACAAACTCTCTACCCTCATCCTTTCACCTCCCTTCCCACCCTGCTCCCCACTTCTTTCTCCTAGCAAGGTCTTATTCTTCCTCAGTGACCTCAGTCTCTGGGTGGAATCATGGGATTAGGGCCGCCTCAGATGTCATGTACTCCAAATTCTGTCTCTCCCCTCCCCAACTCTGTTTACCAATGAGGTAAATGAAACCAAGAGAGAAGTCAAGTGGCCTGCACAGCTCAACTCAGTGGGTGCTCATTTCAACCTTCTAGGATTAATGAGCCTGAGAAATCTGAGATTCTCTTTGAAACAAAACATTACAATTGCAGTGTTATTTAAACAAATGGGTTTAGTTTCTCTCTGCTGGATACAACAGGAAGAAAACAGTTACTTCTGGCTACACTCACTGACTCTTTATCCCAATCTGACTAATGCTGAGAAAATTCCAAAATCCTATAACCTTCCTTTAGGACACAGAGCTTGGATTAATGACTGAATAAAAACTTCAGTCTTCTCATCAGAGATGCTCAGTCCCTATCAGCTGTTGCAGGACATAGTAAACTATATTCTTCTTGACTCTTCCCATAAATATTACCATTGATACAGATCCTTTAAGGACATCCTTGTCATGTTAGACTACAGCTATTGATGGAGCAGACCTGAGGACTGCACTGGGAGTCTGGAGACTGCCATGTGTAACATGATTGAGCTAAACAAATCACCTCTAAGGTCCCTTTAGCCATAGCTTCCTAGTGATTTTATAATACTTCCTGCCCCAGATGTAAGAAGACAAGTGGCTATCTGCAAAACTAATGACTGTGTATTCACATTAACACAACATAGGGCATTTACCCAGCAAATAAGAAACAAGAAGAAAAAATTCTTGATTTCTGAAAATCCACATTTAGAGATTTATTCCTTTCCTTTAAGAGCACAAGTGCCTGGAAAAAGACTGAAACAATAGAGCATCAGCCCTAAAGTCAGGAGAACCTGAGTTTAAATTCAGCCTCAGACACTAGACACTAGCTGTGTGACCCTAAGCAAAGTACTAACCCCTGATTACCTCACACACATACACCCTCCCTGCTTTAACTGATGCTTCTATATCTTCCTCTGTGTTGTCCCCTACACTCTTCTTGGAGCTTCTGGGGCAATATCCAATGGCCCTTTCTCAATTCTCATTCTCCTTAACCTCTCTTCAGAATCTGACAGGCTTGATTACCTCTTCTTCCTTAATACGCTCTTCTCGAAATTTTCATTTTCACCTGGTTTTATAACTACCTATTTACTTCTCTGTCTCTTTTACTGGATCTTCCTCCAGATTATGTCTTCTAACTATAGGTGTGGTTTAGGGTTCTATTCTAGGCCCTCTTCTCTTCCTTTCTATATACTTAGCTTTCAAGGTTTTAGTTACCATCTCTATGCTAATGATTCTGAAACTAATCTAATGACCTCCAGTCTTGCATCTCCAACTGACTTTTCAGACTTGCAGAAATGAATATATAGTAGACATAAACTCAACATGTTCAATACAGAATTGATTATTTTCCCTTTAAAAAACCTCTCCTTACTAAACTTCCCTACTACTATAGAGCACAACATCATCCTCCCAAGTCCCCTGTCTCAAAACTCAAGAGTCTCCCTGGATTCCTCACTCTCTCTTATCTCCTATACCTTAGCTTTTGGCAAGGCCTGTTGATTTCCTCTGCAACATCTCTCTCTCTCTCTCTCTCTCTCTCTCTCTCTCTCTCTCTCTCTCTCTCTCTCTCTCTCTCTCTCTCTCTCTCTCTCTCTCTCTCTCTCTCTCTCTCACACACACACACACACACACACACCCTTTTCTCCCCAGCCACTGTCACTAGTGTAGGTTTTCATTACCTCAAGCTTAGATTATAGCAATATCCTGCTGGTGGATCTGTCTGCCTCAAGTCTCTCCCCACTCCATTCCATCCTCCAATCACTCAAATGACTTTCCTAAAATGCAGATTCAATTACATCATCCATCTACTTAATAAGCTTCAGTGGCTTTCTTCAGAAGCAAATATTAAATGCTCTCCTTGGGATTCAAAGTCCCTAATAATCTTACCCTCTCCAACCTCGCCAGTCCAGTAATATCTGCCTCCCGGTTATTCCAGACTCTGGCCATTCTCTCTGCTCCCATGCCTGGAATATTCTTCCTTCTCTGCTCAGTCTAGTATCCTCCCTGTTTTCCTTTAAGTCTCAACTGAAATCCCACCTTCTGCAAAAAGCCTTCCCTAATCACTCTTAATTCCTTTTGTTAATCATTTCCTATTTATCCTGTATATAGTGTGCTTTTTATATTTTTGTTTACATGTAGTCTTCCCCATTAGACTATAGGGCAGGGACATTTTATCTCTTTATGTATACCCAGTGCTTAACACTGTACCTAGCCCATAGTAGGACTTAATAAATGTTGACTGATTGATGGGCTGGTGTAATAGAAGTTAGGGATCAATCAAGAGCTTGGCTCTATGGCTCACCATCTGTGTGGTGCCTTTGAAGATGGATTTAGAGTCAGAAAGGCTGATTTGTAGAATGGAGTCTTTTTTTTTTTTTTTTTAACCTTTTAAGATCCACCCCTGGGGAGAGGTGACTTCATTCATTATCCATAGCTTAGTAAAAATGAATTTGTCAGATAAATCTAAGAAGGTTTGTGATTTGGGAATGTAGAGAGAATAGGAAACTGAGATAGAACAGGAAAGAGAGACAGAATTGGGAGGAGAAGAAACATTGGAGCAGGAAGGTATGAGAAGCAGCAAATATATTTTAAAATCCAAAAGTAAAACTCATTTACTTTATAGTTTTGCCAGAAGCACAGCTAAAGGGGGATTTTTTACAACTCAACAAGCATTACTCAAGCATTTAGGGCAAAATATTTGATTCACCCATTGAGTACTTATTAAGAAGCTATCACATGCCCTAAATAAGTCCTATTATGTGGGGCAGAGATAGTATAATGAATAAAGGATCAGACCTGGAGTCGAGAGGATTTGAATTCAAACTTGACCTCAAACCAGATACTTACTAGCTGTGTGACCCTGGGCAAGTAATAAGTCAAAAACTCTATTTGCCTTAGTTCTTTATCTGTTAAATGAGGACATGCTAGAAAAGGAAATGGCAAATCACTCCAGTTTCTTAGCCAAGAAAACCCCATGGATAAAGTCCATGGGATCACGTACAGTCAGATATGGCTAAACAAGATATACCTTGTGCTTAGCACTGAAGATGCAGAGTGGTTAAAAACAAAACAGAACAGAACAAGAACAAAAACAAAACACCAGTCCAAACTCTCCAGGAGCACACAGCTTAATGTGGGGCAGGGAGAGGAGAAGATGCAAACAACAAAGGGAAGAAGGATCAGGAAAGGTTTGGTGCAAGGTAGGGTGGGGGAAGAGGATGGAGGAAGTAGGAAAGGAAGCCATTTCCTAGTAGATAAGAATTGCAAATAATTAACAGCTACTTGGGGTAGGTAGGAGGATAGAGGGCCAGGCCTGAAGTCAGGAAGACTTGTCTTCAGAAGTTCAGATCTAACCTCAGACACTTACTAGCTCTATGATCCTGAGCAAGTTACTTTACCCTGTTTGCCTCAGTTTGCTCATCTTTAAATTGAGCTGGAAAAGAAATTGGCAAATCATTCCAGTATCTTTACCAAGAAAACTCCAAACTCGCGAAGAGTCATGAAGACATGACAATAGCAACACAAACAAAAGTCATTTAGTGCTCCAAAGATCATGAGTTTAAAGTGCTATCATTTCATCATATGATCCAAATAAAAAGACTTCCAAAAAATTACTAGTTCCATGCTACCTACCCTCACCCCCATTCAGAAAAATTATGATCTCAGGGTACATACACACACATTTTGGTCCTGACAAGTTCAGGAATTAGTAATGCTTGATTGTGTAAATCTTAACGAGAGTTTTGTAGTGAGATTTTGTTTTTAAAAGGAAAACAGATTTTGATAATTTAAAAAAAAATTTAAATTACTTCTTGGGGTTTTTTTGTTGTTGGTTTTTCCCCAAAAAATTAAGACTCCCAAACCAAATATTTTAGAGGAAGAGACTAGAAAAGACATAGTAACTGAGAAGGCAGCCCAATGAGTCAAATTATATAACAAGAATGATACTAATTTCTATAAGTTTTAGAAAACTATTATTGTTCCCATGACAAATC
Organism: Sarcophilus harrisii; assembly: GCF_902635505.1. NCBI lineage: Eukaryota > Metazoa > Chordata > Mammalia > Dasyuromorphia > Dasyuridae > Sarcophilus > Sarcophilus harrisii. The sequence continues at coordinate 486,277,690 of NC_045427.1, forward strand.
AGATGTAAGGGTGAAATGATTGCCTATGGTAATAGGCTCATGGAGTTAGATCTAGAAAGGATTGTAGAGACCATCTAATTCAATACCTTTGGAATTTTCTAGGTGAGAAAACAGAAATATATAGAGCTGGAATTTGAATCCAGGTCAAATGCAACACTCTTTCTATAATGCCACACAGCTGGTAAGCCTTGGTGGCAACACTAGAATGCAGAACCCTGATTCCAAGTCTCTTACAGCAAGCCACTTTCCCAGAAGCTCCAAGAAGTAGAGGCTCCGAGCTGCAGAAGACCCACTAGTGAGTCAATCCTAATGAAATTAGGAGCTCTTATAAAGGGCAGTCAGACAATCTGATCAAGTTCTTAAAAGCTAGCTAAAGGAGCCCTAGAGGAAAGGAAAATTCAGAGGTGGAAATCTTTTTAGTCTAATGGACCATAAGCAAGTTAAACCAAAGAGAAGCGCAAAGAACAGTTTAGCTGCTGTCTCCCCTACATTGTGGCTGGACTTAGAAATAGCACAGGCATATCCGGGCTTTATAGGGAGGGGACCAACTGCTTCCCTGAACCTCTGGCTGAAATCCAGAGGCAACAGGGTGTCTGAAGTCCAGGACTGATGACAGCTGTCTTTAAAGACCTTTCTGCACAGAGAACGTGCTTCTCTGAGTCTCTCCTAGCATTATTCAAAGCCTAGTTCAAATCCCACCTTTCTGGAGAAAGCATTCGGTGACCACCACCTACAGCCCACAAAGATTTCATCTTTTTCTAAAATCATCCAGTTTCCCTCCTCCCAGGGATACACGCCCATCACATCCAATCCACTGATCATGTGTGACCTTATGAATTTTCCTAAATCACTGCTCTTAGTGTCCTCCTCAAAGATTCTCATCAGGTTTTCCTAGCTTGCAGGATAGAATTTGACCTGGCATTCATGAAATGGAATAATGAGAGAAAGCCTCACACTCTAAAGAGTTCTATTCAATTCAATAAATATTCATTAAGTACTTAATATGTGCCAAATACTAAACTGAGGAAACAAATAAGAAAGACTATCCCTGCCTTCAAGCAACTTACAATTGAAAAGAGAAAGAAAAAAAAAGGAAAAAACACAAAAAAGGAAAAACACAAAAGGAAGCTGGAAGGGAGGGAAATGACAGAGACACTCAACAAGGAGCATCTTGTCCTAGGAGTTGTAACCAAACAATTATAAATGGGAAATGGAATAAACTGAATGTACAAATTTTGCTCTCTATAAAAGGAAAGCTTTGCAGTGTTACTACTGGGATTATATCCCAAAGAGATTATAAAGAAGGGAAAGGGACCTATATGTGCACGAATGTTTGTGGCAGCCCTTTTTGTAGTGGCTAAAAACTGGAAACTGAATGGATGTCCATCAGTTGGAGAATGGCTGAATAAATTGTGGTATATGAATATTATGGAATATTACTCTTCTGTAAGAAATGACCAACAGGATAATTTCAGAAAGGCCTGGAGAGACTTACACGAACTGATGCTGAGTGAAATGAGCAGGACCAGGAGATCATTATATACTTCAACAACAATACTATATGATGACCAGTTCTGATGGACCAGGCCATCCTCAGCAACGAGATCAACCAAATCATTTCTAATGGAGCAGTAATGAACTGAACTAGCTATGCCCAGAAAAAGAACTCTGGGAGATGACTAAAAACCATTACATTGAATTCCCAATCCCTATATTTATGCACACCTGCATTTTTGATTTCCTTCACAAGCTAATTGTACAATATTTCAGAGTCTGATTCTTTTTGTACAGCAAAATAACGTTTTGGTCATGTATACTTATTGTGTATCTAATTTATATTTTAATATATTTAACATCTACTGGTCATCCTGCCATCTAGGGGAGGGGGTGGGGGGGAGTAAGAGGTGAAAAATTGGAACAAGAGGTTTGGCAATTGTTAATGCTGTAAAGTTACCCATGTATATATCCTGTAAATAAAAGGCTATTAAATTAAAAAAAAATTAAAAAAAAAAGGAAAGCTTTGGGAGTTTAGTGTTCTCCCCTCCAGTCCTCCAACCAGAAGGAGAAAGAAACTGGAGGATTTGATGAGGGTTTTTTTTTTTAATAGTATATCTTCAAAGCTTTATTTTTTTTAATCTTTAAACAATTTTCATTTTCAGTTCCAAATTCTCTCCCTCCCTTTAGACCACTCTTCCATCCACTGAAAAGGCAGACAATAAGATACCCATTATACACAAGAAATCATGCAAAATACATTTTCACATTGGGGGACAAGAAAATAAAGCAGGGTCAATCTGAACTCTTTAGAGAGAGAGCTGATTCTTCATTCTGAGTTCTTTGGAATTGTCATGGATCCTTGTTTTGAACTTAGTAGTATTGACCACAGTTATATTGTGTGTATGTATGTGTATGTATATATATATTCCACTGGTTCTGCTCAATTCACTTTGTATCAATTCATATAGGTCTTCCTGGGATTTTCTGAAATCATTCTTGTCATCATTTCCTATAGCACAACAGTATTTCATCACATATACCATAACTTGTTCAGCCATTCCCCAACAGATAGGCATCCCTTCAACTTCCAATTCTGTACCACCACAAAGAGTTGCTATAAATATTTTTGTACATATGTATCCTTTTTCTTTTTTACTCTCTTTGGGATATAGGCCTAGGTCAAATGTAATTTTATAGCCCCTTGAAACAACAGTGTCAAATTGTATTCCAAAATGGTGGACTCATTTGACAATTTCACCAACAATTAATTAATTGATTTCTTTTTCCTGCATCCCTTCCAGGATCTATCATTTTTCTTTTCTGCCATGTTAGCCAATCTGAGAGACAGATTTAATATCCAAAACTGAGCCAATTAGCATGATGATGAAAATCGAAATGATTGGTTTATCCTGGGAAAGACATCTCATTCCATGGAGTTGTAACCAAGCAGAGTTACAGACAGAAAGTGGTCATCTTGGTTTGAATGGCTACAAATTACTACATGATTTTGGAAAAATCACTTTACCTCTCACTAGTAAAAAAGACAGCTAGTCTGTATGCTCCAGACCAAAATCCTACGTTCCTACTCACAGATTCTTAAATTTTAGTTTAGGGGGACCTTAAAAATCTACTTAAATCAAGAAGGATCTTAAAAATCTTCTTAAATCAAGGTCTTCTAACTCTACATGCCACCTCATTTTTACTGCACCAGGAGGAATCTCCATTGTAACTTCTCAGTTTAAGTCAATAAGCATTTATTTAGCCTTAACTATATGCCAGACATTTTGCTAAGTACAGAGGATGGCAAATACATTCAATGAGAAAAGTCAGTCCCTGTCTTCTTGAAGTTTACATTCTAAAGGGAAAGATAATACATAAGAAAAGAAAGACTTTTAAAAAGTGAAGGTAACTGGTGGGAAAAAGAAATGTTGCAAGATGAGAAAGACACAGGCACCAGGGAATTTCCAGGATTGGAAGGAAGCTGACACATGGTGAAGTCCAGAAGTAGAGCTGCAGAAAAAACAAACCTATGTTTTCTAAAGGCCTGGGCCCTTTGGGAAAGTCAAACCTATGAGAAGGGAAGCCCAGGGACAGAGGGTTGTTCCAGGATGAGAAGGCCACTCTCTTTGCCAAAGTGTGGGGAGTCAGAATCAGAGCTGATGTCCTTTGCTCCATTCTTCAAACTCCCATAAAATACTTTCTCTCTAAGTCTCTAATGGCACTTAGCCCCTGCTTAGCCCATTTTATTTTACCTATCTTATTTCCCAAGCCATATTGCAAATTCAAAAGAGTAGAAACCTTGTTTCATGCTCCCCACCCTACATCACCAGCCCTGTACAAGACAGACATCAGAAGGGAGAACGGAGAATCTGAAGGAGTTACAAAATCCTGCTTCTCCCCAGGCTTTTAGTGGGCTACAGCTGTCACTGCTCTGTTGTAGTAGTTGTTTTTACCCACTCACTCCCCGAGGTCATGATCAGCAGTTATCAGATAAAATGAGGAGATCAGGAGGTGATTTTAAAGGTATATCACAGTTCTAATGTTCTATTCTTCTACTATATAAACTCTCCACTGATAAACAGCTAGGGAAAAAAAAAATCAATACCATTTGTCTAAAATGAGGTTATAGCTCTCTTCCTTATCCCCACCCCCTTCTCACAGTCCCCAGTTGATTTAAATGTGCAATAAAGATCAGCTGGGTTTGTTTCTTTATCTATGAAGAACCAGGATTTCACACCACACAAATTCTGACAATGGACTTACCTCAGTCAAGTCTCCCACCCCACCCCCAACTGGATAGCCTCCAAGGAAAGAAAGAACAAACTCCTCCTTCTTCTTGTTATCAAGATATTCCCAGAGCCAACAAATCCAATAGCCTCCCTTTCTCCTAGGATCCTCCCTTCCTAATGTAGTCCTTAGAAAGCCTGGAAAGGAAAACTCAAAATACATTTTCTTCCCCAAATTACTTCTCTATTTAATTGTTCCTCCAATTATTTCCTCAAGCCAGAAAATAAAGGACTAATCTCAATAAGAAAATGGGAAGTTAAGCACATTATTTTTCCTTTTAAGTAGAAGTTAAGTTCTCTCCTTCCCTCCAACTAGTAGCAGAAAAAGGATTTTCCCTATAATTAGCTATGTGTCTTAAGTAGACAGCTCCTCCTCCCCCCTTCCCCCCCCCCCCCCCAACAATTTAAATAAGTACAGCTTTTCACAAATCTATGAGTAAAGGGACTTTGTTTAGACTACACCACACCAACCACTAGATCCCAGGCAAAGGTTCTCAGTATTATTCCTGCAGTGTGCATTTATTGAGTGCTTTCTAGGTACAAGGTCCTGGACTAAATGCTGGGGGGAAGAAAAGAGGAGGGTGGAAGCAGAAGGCAGAGTGTCCATCAGTCCCTACAAAACTTAATAGAATGTTAGCAGAGATTACATCTATCTGGGAAGAATGAATGGTAGAATTTTTATTAAGCTGAATTTTTTGCAGTTAGGGATCACTTAAATAATGATTATTGTTGACTAGTTATTGAATTTAATTTGTACATCTCTCTAGGACTTAAATCTATTATTCTATGATCTGTTACAGAACTCTACACAAGCTTCAAATGTGATCTCAATTATTTGGAAACTTCCCTTCACTGCTCTGATTGCAGTCCAATACTGTGTAATTATTGTCTTTGTTTCTCTAATAAAAGTCCCATGTCAAGTATCTACCTAATACAATAATAATCAAAGCTAATATTCAAATTTTGCTTTAAGGTTTGCAAAACAGTTTGCATATGTTAACATTTGATTCTCAAAACCCTATAAGGTTTTATTTATTAGCACTCCCATTTTACAGATAAGAAAACTGAAGTTGACATTATTTATGGCTTGCCCTGGTTTACATAAAAGTGTCCCAATCAAAATTTGAATTCAGTTCTTTCTAATTCCGAGACTAGCATTCCATCCACTGTGACATTGTGACTAAACTTGTATATAGCAGGAAGGTAACATAGACTTTGCTGAATTATTGAGTCTAGGGTAGGTAGGTATGAGCTTTATTTCAGGTGTGACCACTGTGCTTCATGGAGCAGGTTCATGAAATAATGTGCACCTATGAAAGGATTCTACACTTCTCTCCAACTTAGAACATACTCAGTTTTCTTGGATGGAGGCTGAAAGTGAGGCAGCCAACTTTATAGGGCATTTGGATCTAGAATTCTGACAAAGACTCTGATGATGTGTGTGAAGAGTGCATACAGACTGTTCTGAATTCTGACATTCCAAATTCTTTCCCATTGCAATATTAAAACAAACAGGGCGGGGGAAAGGCACAAAATCTAAGCAACATAGATTTTAAGGTCCTTCAGAGCACAGTGACTGTCTTTTGACTTTTTTCATCTCTCCAGTAATTGGCACACTGCCTGGAACCTAGTGTGAGTGCTTAACACATATTTATTGACTATTAACTGAAGTTGAAATTGCTAGATAGTAATACAGTCAACAGAAGTGAAATTAGCTAAATAAAAGCTCTTTGAGACAAGGATGGCCTCATTTTTTAATCTGTATTCATAACACCTAGAAAACATAGTTGTACTTATTTATCAATCAATTGAAAAAGACCTTAAAGATCATCATAGCTTGTCTAACCTCCTTTTTTCACAGTGGAAAACTAAGGAAAGGGAGGGGACAGCCTACCACTGGGCCAGCTCTCTTGGATAATCAGTCAACAAACTTATTATATACTAACCACTATGCTAAGCACTGGAGATACAGAGAAAGGCCACCAAAAAGTTATATATCACTTTTCAAGAATGAAAAATGCTCAATTGTCTCATTTAGCATTAGACAAACTTAATTTTAAACTGGTAATAATAAAGGGGAGCAAATCGGTTGAGGAAGTCAAAGGTAGGAAAAGGGTGGTCTTCCTTCTAAATTATTCTAGAACACAAAATTAGAAGACAAACAACAACAACAACAACAACAACAAAAAGCAGGACTTGGAAAGAACTGTAAGAACTGTTGAGCTACACCTGCAGGTGTTTGCCTCAATTCTTCAATCCAAACTAGAAGCCCAGCCATTCCATACATAAATGGATGCCAAACTTCAATCTTGATCAATGAATCATGTTAATAGCTTATGTTTTTATGTTTCAAAGTTTACTAAGGACTCTTCTTACAACCACCTTTAAAGATGCAAGGTTCATCATCATTATGTTCCAGATGAGAAAACAGACTCCAGGAGGTTCACTTGTTCAATGTCACCAACTAGTAGGAAGTGGTATGAATGCTTAGATGGAGGTCTCCTAAAACTTCCTGATCACTAACCCTTTTCCACTGTAACCTAATACATATGAGGGTACAGGACTCAGAGGAAAAGTTTATTTGGCTTCTTGTAAAGTCTATCCCAGTGTCTCTCCCTTCATATAGTTCTACTCCCCTTTTCTCTTACTTCTGCCCTCCCCAGTAATCTCCATCCCACTCTCATCCCCACAGGTGCTCATTACAATTCTGCATGCAAAGAGAAAGACAGCAGATGTGACCACCACAAACAAGGGTGGTCCATGGAAAAGCAGACCCCAAAAGATAAAAGGTAAAAAAATGGAGGAAAAAAATGACGATAAACATTAGGGTCTCAACAAAAAGATAGTACTGTGAATTCAAATTCCAGCTCTGCCCCCTTCTTAAATGGAGGAGCTTGAATAAATCATTCCATTTTTCTCTCAGTGTCCTCATTTGTAAAATTATACTACCATCACTACCTATCTCATAAGATTATTATGAAACAAGTACTTTGTAAATCTTAAAATAATGCAGAAATGTGTTTTTATTAGATGAAACATAAAAACAGAAGAAAAGCCAACCCTTTGTAATCTTACCCAAACAATCCAATTCTTTTACTTTTTGTTGTAAATATTAACTTTTCCCCCAAAAAATAACATGGAAAGATAGTCATCCTTGCAAAGCCTTGTGTTCTAAATTTTTCTTCCTCCCTTTTCCCCACCTCCCTCCCCTAGATAACAAATAATCCAATATAGGTTAAACATGTGTAGTTCTTCTAAAGATATTTCTACATTTATCATGCTGCACAAGAAAAATCAGATCAAAAGGAGAAAAAGGGAAAAAATAAAAACAAGCAAATAACAACCAAGAAGGGGAAAATACTATGTTGTGCTCCACATTCAGTACCCATAGTCCTCTCTCTGGTTTCAAATGGCTTTCTCCATCACAAATCTATTGGAATTGGGCTGAATCACCTCATTGAACAACCCAATTTTTTAATACCAGCTTGGCTTCTTGCTTCTTGTGTATCCTGGGAAAAGTCAACTGAGCCTTTGGGTCTTAGAGTTTGTTCTATAAACTGAGGAGATTACACTAGATCACCTCAAAGTTCCCACCCAGCTCTAAATACTATGATTCTATGACTGATTCTTGCATTCTTACTAATTCCAAGATCAGAGAAAAATAATGCTTCACTAGCCCTGTACTTTCCCCACTTATGGCTACCTTGGGGAAAACCCTATAGACAAAATTAGAAATTTGGGGGACAGATTGAGATACCTATAACAAGTTAGTAAAAAGATATCCCCCAAAAATATATTTCCTGACTAAATTGGAGAGAATAAAGGTTTCACAATGACTTTGATTCAGCCCCTCCAGATGATTTGTTGCTACAGCAATGGGAAATATCCAGATATTTGTTGTTGTTGTTCAATCAAGTCCAACTCCTTGTGACCCTATTTAGGGTTTTCTTGACAAAGATCCTGGAGTGGTTTACCATTTCCTTCTCCAGATCATTTTACAGATGAGGAAACTGAAGTAATCAGAGTGAAACAACCTGCCCAGGATTACATAGTCAATAAGTGTCCAAGGCTGGATTTAATCTTGGTTCTTTTAATTCCCAGCCTGGCACTTTATCTACTATGTCTCTTAGTTTCCCCCTCCACATGAAGAGGCTAGATATTTATAGTCCGGAAGCAAGCACCCCATATCTTGGATAAAAAGTACTCTTGGATATATACTATGCTTTCAACTTCTGGCCTGAGAATATAGAGCTTGGAGCTTATAGTAGAGCTTTTCAAAGAATGGCCACCAAATACAGTCCTCTCAGAGTTCCATACCCAAATGACAAGAAACAGAGAAGAAAAAGCCTTTGCCTTTTGAATTATTTTCAGAAAGATTTCTTGAAATAAAATGCAAATTCAGGAGTTACCCTCTCTCAACATCCCAAACTACTAAACATTCTTAATTCCTCCTTGGTTTCCTTGATTCTTTTTAGAATATCTGAGCCTTCAACACAGGAAGCATTCCACAAAATGCCACCCAGTATTTTCAGGCATTCAATAAATCCCAAGGAAAGAGAGAGAGAAAAACAAAACAAAACAGCATTTCAGGATAAGAACCATCTGCTAGTGAAAAGCACTGTGCTTGAGGATTGAGGGTAGACAAGAATAATCATGAAACGTGGATTTTCCAGTTTCAGGCTCTGTCACTTGCCTTGGCCAGAGAAGAACAATCTCCCTGGATGTCAGTATCCTTCAAAATGAAAAAGTTTGGTTTAGATAATTTCTAAAGTCCCTTCAATTCTATATTTTTAGACCCTATTACTTCTTGATCCTCAATTTCCTCATCTATAAAAGTAGGGTTCTAATCCTTACCCTGACTGCTTCAAAGTGATGTTAAGGATCAGATGAGATGATGGACACAGATAATTAAGTGTTTTATAAACATAATGTGAGTAATAAAGCACATAGCTGCTATTTACCACTAAGGAAAATGAGGCAAATGCCTGCTTCTATCTACACAGAGATAATAGGTACTTTTCTCTCTTTTTCAAATAAATATCCTAATTTACCACCCAAACCTTTCTTGTGAGAAAAACCCTAAATCTCAGGCAGCATTGGAATAGTGAAAATAGTCACTGAGGAAAGCAAAATAAGCAGTTAGGAAACCAGGTTTTAGCTCTGGGGCTTTAGGCAAGTGACTTAACTTTAGTGGACTTCACTTCCCTCATCTGTCAAAATGAGGGTGGATCTCTGTGATGGGTTAGATCTCTCTGATCTTTTCCAGCTCCACATTTCTATACTAATTGCAGAATCAAAGAACTGATGGAAATAATACATTAACTCTTTGAGGTCCCTGAGAGCCATCTAGGAAATTACAAATAAATTCAAAGCTGGAAAGGAAACCCAGAGAGGTCAAATGATTTGTCTAGAATCATACAGTACCTTAGCAACAGAGCTATAACTTGAAGGTAAGTGGCCTGTATTGTCACCTGGTTGCCCTTCCTTCATGTCACATGTATGACAACCCAAGAATATTTTGTGTGTGCCTGTGTATGTTTGTGTTTTGAGGAGGAAAATAACTAAAACTAAATTAAATGCAGATCCTTCACATACTTATTTTTATAATACCCTTCTCAAAAAACAATAACAAATTAATGCTTAGAGGATAAAAAAAATCTTCTCCAAATCTCCTCTTTAGCAGCATTCCAGAAGGCAAGATTACATTCAATCTTCCTACATGACTAGTTTCATGCCTCAATCTTCTGGTATTCTCTAGAACCTTACTTAGCCTTCAGTTCACCTTTTTGCTCCAACACAGCCAAAATATCAGGGAAAGAAAGGCAGTGAAGCCACAGACTCTCTGGATACCAGAATTGGATTTTTGTTTTGTTTTCTATTTCAATAGCCAATTCATTGATTTATGAAATGTTTGCCTAGTGCTAGGCTACAAAGACAAGCAAAAGACAGTACCTGTACTCGTGGAGCTTATGTTTTATTGGAGGGGACAACATGCAAATAGCTATGGAGAAACAAATAAAGGATAAATAAAAGAGAAGCACAGAGGAAAGGCTCTACCATTAAGAAAAATTCAAAAAGGTTTGCCATAAAAAGCGAGGTGTATTTTAGCTGGGATTAGAAGAAAGCCAAGAAATGAAGATGAGAAAAAATTAAAAAGGACCCACATGTACAAAAATGTTTACAGCACTTTTCTTTGTAGTAGCAAAGAATTGGAAATTGAGTAGATGCCCACCAATTGAGGAATGGCTGGACAAATTGTGTTGTATAAATATAATGGAATATTATTCTTTGAGAAATGATAGGTAAGCTGATTAAAGAAAAGTCTGGAAAAGATCTACATGAACTGATATTGAGTGAAGTGAGCAGAACCAGAATATTGTACACAGTAATAGCAATGTTGTGCAGATGATCAACTTTGATAGACTTTGCTCTTCTCAGCAATACAATGCAAGACAATTCCAAAAGACTCAGGATGGACTCTAATTGCAGATAAAGGCATACTATTCTCATTTTTGGTTGTTTTTTCTTTCTTTTCCCCTTTTATTCTGATTCTACTTTCACATATGTTTAATATAGCTGTACATATATAACCTATATCAGATTGCTTACCGTCTTGAAGAGGGAAGGAAGTAAAGGGCAGAGAAAGAAATGGAAATAAAAATCTTATAAAAATACAGCTTACATTATATACTACATTCATTCTAACTGTATTAAACACATTTCATATGTAAATAATTGTGCCACATTTTGCCAAAAAAAGAATAAGCCTCATAAAAATAAAAGTAATTTTTTAAGAGAGGGAGATAGAAATAAAGAAGAAGATAAAGAACAGCCAAAGAAAATCTCTGGAAGTCTAGAGATAGATTGACTTATTGAAAGAACAAGAAGAAGGGCAATGTCATACTGTATCAGAGTATGCGCTGGATATTAGAACATTGGGAAGCTAGATAGTTCAGTGGATAGTAAGGCTCAGAGTGGATTTGAGGTTCAGAGGAAAGAAGACTCATCTTTGTGTGTTCAAATCTGGCTTCAGACACTTACTATGTGATGTTGGGCAATCACTTTACCTGGTTTGCCTCAGTTTCCTCATCTGTAAAATGAGCTGAAGAAGGGAAAGGCAAATCACTTTTGTATCTTTGCCAAGAAAACCCCAAATTCAGTCACAAATTATTGAACAGGACTGAACAAAAAGAATAAGAAAAACAATGAAAAAGTAGGAGGGAGCCAGACTGTGAATGGTTTTGAATGCCAGAAGATTTACATTTGATCCTGAAATAATAATAGGATCCACTGGAGTTTGTTGATGGGAGGAGGAGGGAGCATATGACATGGTCAGATCTATATTTTATTAAAAAGATTAACGTGACAGCTGAGTGAAAGATGGACTAGAGTGGGAAGAGGTCAGATAGATAATTAATAATGATGCTGCAGATAGGTTTCCTTATCTACTATACACAGGGAACCATGCCAAAGTGCAAAGGATAGAAAATTTCAGAAGAAATAATCACTGCTTTTCAGGAGAATACATTCTATTGTGAAAACAGGGATAAGCACTGAATCTGTGATTTCATTTGTATATGGAACTCAAGAACAAAAAAACCTCCCTCTACAAATTCAAGTTGGCATGTTCTAACAGCTGAAAGTCTTAGAGCACAGAGAAGTCAAGGGACTTTCCCAGAATTACACAGCCAATATATATATGAGAATGGTCTTGGCCCCACTTCTTACAGGCCTTGAGACAAGTTTTCTACCCACACTGTGCCTCTGCTGGAGAGATACAAGGTATAGAAACAGATTGTATTTTAAAATCAAATGATGGGAATAGAGCATTTCTAAAGTCCCTTCCAGTTCTTAATATTCCAGTGAAGTATTTATTCTCTTATTGTTATTGTTCAGTCATTTCAATTGTGTGTGATTCTGTGAGCCAATCTGAGATTTTCTTGGCAAAGACACTGGAATGGTATGTCATTTCCTTCTCTAGTCCATTTTACAGAGATGGAAACTGAGGCAAACAGAGTGAAATGACTTACCTAGGATCACCCAGAGACACACAAGTGTCTCTGGCTAAATTTGAAACCAAGAACATGGGTCTTCTGAACTCTAGACCTGGCACTCTATCTACTGATCCACCCAGCTGCCCTATTCTCTCAGCTTCTTTCAATGTGTACTTTCACTTGTTGAAACTCAAAATGCACAATGATCTTAAACTTGCAGAATATTTAACTTTAATTAGACAATTTCATTCATTTATTCAGTTGTTCATTCATTAATTCAGGCTGAGCACATCTAAATTTCATTCTTTGATTCAAAAATTATTGATTTAACAAATAGTAAAGGGATAACATTGCATAGAACCCTATAAGGAATATAGAACCCTTCAGATCTGACTTCAAATAACCTAGGTCTGAATCCCAGTTTTGTCACTTAATCCCATTTGGTCATGGGCAAGTCATTTAGCCTCTCCTGGCCACAGTTTCCCCATCTGTAAAATAAGGGGATTAGACTCTCAAGTTCTTTGCAGCATTAGAACTTTGATCACATAATCATTCCATCCAGTTAGTCAGGGATTGGGGAGAAAAGACAAGGTGCACTCATTGTAAGAGGTATTTATCCATACATTGTAACCAACAAAGCTACAATGCTTCTTCTTTGTATTTCTTCAGTAGCTGAAGTGTATCCAAAAGGCGACACTTTTTTATCTAGAGATGAATTTCACTTGCAAGAGATTTAAACTTCCCCAAAGATTTAGCTTCTAACAAAGCAGTCCCAGCTCCTCAGAGTAATTAATGGCAGCATCTGTTTATGACCTTTTGAATAAGTTGTGCTATTCTGAAGGCAAAGCTGTTAACACGTTAGAGAATATAATTAACAGGAAAGAAAAAAATCTGAAATTAGATCTCTGACTAATTAAAATGAGGTGTGTGTGTATGTGTGTGTGTTTTTTTCCTTCAGCAAACTTCTCAAGACAACCATATTTGATCACACTTCTGTTCCTGTTCTTCACACTAGCGTGGGTAGTTGAGATTTTTTTCCCCCTTATTACCAACCCTTAAACTTTAAGCTTTAAGATCATAAGAGCTTGTGAAAGCAAATCTATTGTAAGAAAGTACAATTACAATCTGGCACTGGCTAAGAAACAAGAGTGGTGAATCAGTGAAACAGATTAAGTATATAATACATTGTAGTAAATGACCATAAAAATCTGATAACACAATAAGCCCAAAGATCTAAGCTTTTGGGAGAAAAATTCATTATTTGACAAAAATTGCTTGGGAAAACTGGAAAACTGTATGGAAAAAAACCAGATCTAGACAACATCTAATACTGTATACCAAGATAGTCAAAATGGGTAAGCAAATTAGGAGAACCTATAATAGTTTACATGTTAGACCTCTGGATGAGAAAAGAATTTAGAACCAAACAAGATACAGAAAGCATTATAAAATGTAAAATAGATAATTTTGATCATATCAAATTAAAAGGTTTTTGCACAAACAAAACCAATGCAACCAAAATTAGAAAGAAAGCAGAAAAGTGGAGGGGAGGTATTTGCAGCAAGTATCTCTGATAAAGGCCTCATTTCTTAAATACATAGAGAACTGAGTCAAATTTATAAGAATACAAGTCATTCCCCAACTGATAAATGGTCAAATAATATGAACAGGCAGTTTTCAGACAAATAAATCAAAGCTGTCTATAGTCACATCATACAAAATAAAATAGCTCATCTATCAGATTGGCTAATATGACAAAAACGGAAAATGACAAATTTTGGAGGTGATGTTGGAAAACTGGGACATTCATGTACTATTGGTGGAGTTATAAACTGATCTAACCACCCTAAAGAGCAATCTGAAACTATGTTGAAAGGGCTATAAAACTCTGTTATGCCCTTTGATCAAATAATAGCATTGTTAGGTCTATATTCCAAAGAGATTTTTTTAAAAAGGAGATGAGGAGGGAATTACCTATTTGTACAAAAATATTTACTTATAGTAGCTCTTTTTGTGGCAGCAAAAAATTAGAATTTAGGGGAAGCCCATCAATTGGAGGATGACTGAACAACTTGTGGTATATGATTGCAATAGAATATTATTAAGCTATAAGAAATGACAAACATGATGATTTCAGAAAAACTTGGGCTTACATGAACTAATGAAAAGTAAAGTGAGCAGAAGCAAGAAAACGTCCACAGTATGTCCATCAGTTGGAGAATGGCTGAATAAATTGTGGTATATGAAAATTATGGAATATTACTGTTCTGTAAGAAATGACCAACAGGATGATTTCAGAAAGGCCTGGGAGAGACTTACACGAACTGATGCTGAGTGAAATGAGCAGGACCAGGAGATCATTATATACTTCAACAACAATACTAGATGATGACCAGTTCTGATGGATCAGGCCATCCTCAGCAACAAGATCAACCAAATCATTTCTAATGGAGCAGTAATGAACTGAACCAGCTATACCCAGAAAAAGAACTCTGGGAGATGACTAAAAACCATTACATTGAATTCCCAATCCTTATATTTTTGCCCACCTGCATTTTTGATTTCCTTCACAAGCTAATTGTACAATATTTCAGAGTCTGATTCTTTTTCTACAGCAAAATAACGTTTTGGTCAGGTATACTTATTGTGTATCTAATTTATATTTTAATATATTTAACATCTACTGGTCATCCTGCCATTTAGGGGAGGGGGTGGGGGGGTAAGAGGTGAAAAATTGGAACAAGAGGTTTGGCAATTGTTAATGCTGTAAAGTTACCCATGTATATATCCTGTAAATAAAAGGCTATTAAATTTAAAAAAAAAAAAAAAAGAAAACGTCCACAGTAATCAAAACATTATATAAGGCAGAAATGTGAATGACTTAGCAATACAATGATGTAAGACAATCCCAATGTGCTGGATTCCTGTATTAGAATGTAAGCTCCTTTGAGGACAGGAGACCATTTTTCTTGCTTTTATTTATATCTTCTGCACTTAGTACGATATCTGAAATACCATTTAATTAAACAGTAGTAACAGTAGTAATAGCAGTAGCAGTAATAGTAGTAGAAATAGCTAGCATTTATGTTGAGCTTTAAGGTTTAGAAAGAGCTTTACAAATATCTCATTTCGTCTTCATAAAAATCACAGGAAATAGATGATATTATCACATCTACTTTACATATAAGAAAATTGAGACAGACAAAGATCACACAGCTAGTATTTCAAGATGAACTTGAATTCAGTTCTTCCCAACTACAGATTCAGAACTGTATCCACCAAACCACCTATCTACCTTTGTTTTTCCATATCATATACATCATACATATATGCACACATCCCTCAATGAAGTTTTAATTGGAAGTCATATTTTCTAAGCATTAAATTAAAAAATAATTTTTTTACTATAACACTTGCTATCATATTGTTGAAAAAAAGTTTCTAATCCTGTTCTTTAGTGAAAGGATCCTGAAAAGCAGAATAGTGCTAGAGGAAAATATCTTAAATAATCCTGTAATTGTTGCAGTTCTTATATTATTACTCCCATTTTTATTGATGAGTAAACTAAAAATGGACAAAGTTAAGGGAACTACAACTAGTAAATATCAAAGGTGATTGCAAACTTAAGTCTAAGTTCAATATTCCTTCTACTATCCCCCATGCTGCCTCTCATATGTAAAGGCATCTTGTCAATGACAAAGCATAGCTTATAAAAAAGAAAAACAGTTTAAATATAGTAGATCATAAGCTCCCAGATGGCAGGAAGGTCTTTGTTATTCATTTCTCTCTTCCCCTTCCCACCCACTACCTACTCCCTTCTAGGTCCCCATGCTCTGTATATGATGAGTGATGCTTTACAGTAAGTGAGCTAAATTTGCAGCTTGAATTCAGGCAATATTTTTTGGGCTTTCATTTCCCTATTTTTAGAATATAATTAGAGTTCTAGATTATTTTATAAATATACTTAGAGTTCTAGAGGGAAACTTGAGGTGGTCTAGTAAACAGACTCCTGAGCTTGGAATCAGGAAAATGAGTTCAAATCTAGCATTAGATACTTTCTAGCCTCAGTTTCCTCATCTGTAAAATGAGCTAGAGAAGGAAGTGGCAAACCACTCCAATATCTTTTCCAAGAAAACTTCAAATAGGGTCATAAAGAGTTGGATAAGCTTGAAACAAATGAATAACAAAGAGCTCTAGAACTGGAATGGGCTCCAGCAGCCATCTCACTCAACTCTCTCATTTGACAAATGAAGAAAATAAAGCCTGATAAGTTTAGATGACTTGTCCAAGATCACATTAGAAGTGTTAGAAATAGCTTTGACTCTGGGTCAAATTTCAGAAACATTACTTCAGTGACTTCCTTCCTCTGTATACGTCATCACAGGTAGTAACTACTTTATGACTGTGAGCTAGGTGGTGAGTTCCTTGAAAGAAGGAGCTATCTTTACCTCTTTTTGTGTCTCCAGCACTTAGCACAGGGCCTCAAACATAACAAGTACTTAACATATTGACTGGCTGACTATGGCTTATAAATGGCTCAGCCCATACAATTCCTCACTAACACCTGGTGATGCTTGTCCCTAAACTTAGCTCAACTGATAAATACAGATGAGCATAGGATTCATCCTCAAAGCCTTTTCTGCTTGACAGGACCTGTTTGAAATCATTCTTTGTTTACCAAATGTTGAGAACCCACAGTCAATGTTACCAGACTTCATGGCACTTGTAAAATAAGGACAGTAATATTCATACTACCTGGAACAAATAGTTATGGGAAGGTTTTGACTATAGAAGTAAAGTTCAAAATGCTACAGAAATAAGAATATTAGAATGTAAATTTTTTGAGAACAAGGATTATTTTATTTTATAATCTTGATATTCTTAACACCTGGACAGTGCCTTATGCACCTGTTATTCAGTTGTGCCCCATCTTTCATGACCCCATTTGAAGTTTTCTTGCAAAGATGCTGAAGTGATTTGCTATTTCCTTCTCCAGCTCATTGACAGGTGAGGAAACTGAGGCAAACAAGGTTAAGTAACTTATCCAGATCACTGCTAGTAAGTTTCTGAGGCTATATTTCAACTCAAGGCTTTCTGATTCCAGGCCAGCACTCTATCAACTGCACCATCTTGCTGCTTTGTCCTACATGAAGCAAATGCTTAATAAATGCTTGTTGACTGATTATTATCAAGACTTTGGGTTTGACATGCTGAGTATCAAACTTTATTGGAAGCAAAAGTAAGTCATAGTGTGGCTCTCTTCAACAAAGAGATGATTCAAAGCAGTTCTAATTGTTCAATGATGAAGAAAGCCATCTACACCCAGAAAGAGGACTGTGGGAACTGAGTATGGTTCACAACATAAAATTTTTACTCTTTTTATTGTTGTTCACTTGCATTTTATTTTGCTTCTCTCTCTCTCTTTTTTTTAACTGATTTGATTTTTCTTGTGCAGCAAGATGATAGTATAAATCTGTATGCATATATTGGATTTAACATATTTCTACCATGTTTAACATATACTGGACTATTTGCCATCTAGGGAAAGGTGTGAGGGAGGGAGGGGAAGGGGAGAAATTAAAACGCAAGGTTTTGCAAGAGCTAATGTTGAAGAATTGTTGACACATATGTTTTGAAAAATAAAAAGCTTTAATTTAAAAAAAAAAAGTAAGTCAGAGAAGAAAGAAAACTAGAACACCTTTGTCACTAAGTCATACAACTCTGGGCAAATCACTCAACTAACTCATCATCTACATCATCATCAACTATAGCATCAGTTTCCCCAACTTTAAAATAAGGATAATAATTTCTGCTCTAGCTATACGTCATGGGTATGAATGAGGACCCAAAGACATGAATGTAAGAAATCTTTGTAATCTGAAAAGACTAGAATAATGGTAGGGCTTCAGCCTAAGAACACAGATGAAGAAAGCATTGGAAAATGGGATAAATGAAAACTGAGCCAATGATACTGTCCAGAAGATTTCAGATACCATCTTTCTGTGTGTCTGTATTTCTGCTTGTGTTATGCACAGCATGCATATATTTACATCCTTATGATGATGATGGTTTCTTCTCACTGTCTCTGTGTATATGTGTGACTATATCTGTGTGTCTTCTCTGTCTCTGTTTCCCTATCCCTCAAAAAATAAGATTCAGCAAAAAGTTTCTGTTGTGTGAGAGTTCTGGTTAATAGATGTTTCACTGTCTTATCATAGTGTTACTTCCAAAGGGACTTCAAATGGAACATCTGTCTGTTGATTAGCTCCAGCAAGGATACTTCAAGTGACTCCCCAGGTTGTTGTTCATTCTTCATTTTCTAAGAGAACCAATGACTGCATGGAGTGATATCTTGATTTTCATTTGAATCAGATATAAATGAGGCAGTTGCACAAAGTCATCAGCCTCACTCTCTTCTCCAGAGTTACTGAAGTCCAATAGCAGGACAAAAGTCAAGATGACCTGGATGCAGTGGATATGACTACCCCGATAATCACCAACATGGGGCCATCAGAGCCAGAGCAAGAGGATCCTCCAATAGGACACCTATCAGATCTAATTCTATACTACTTCTTACATCTCTCCCCTTTTCTTTATTCATATAGTCACTACCCTATTTGGACCCTCATTGCCTCTTACCTGGATTATAATAGCCTTCTAAATTCCAAAAAACAAGTCTGACTTTGTCATTCCATTGCTCAATAAATCCAGTGGTTCCTCTTGCCTCAGGATCAAACACAATCTCTTCTACCATCTAAAAATGTTTACATGCTGGCTCCCAATTATCTTTCTAGGCTTATTACACATTATTCCTATCCCCAATTTTCTAGTACTGTCACCAACCTTCTAATTATTCTTCACATACTCCAGATTTTTGCATAGATTGTCCCCTACAAAAGACACTGCTGAGTACTCACCATCATCTTTGCGAAATCACTATTTTCCATAGCTCAGTTCAAATATTTCTTCTTAGATGAGGTCTTTCCTGATTCTTCCAGTTAGCCAGTATATTCCCCTACCTCAGGAAATTACCTTGTATTATATTTATTATATATATACAATACTGATTAAGCATTGTACATATTTATGTACTGTATATATTGCATATACTCATGTATACAGAAAGCATATTAGTAACTCTCATGGCATATATGCTGTTTTCACCATACAGTAAAAGCTCCTTGAGGGTTTTCATTTTTAACTTTGTGTCCCTAGAGTTTAGCTCGGCACTTAGTATTTATTAATTTATGGCAATGATCAGGCTGCTGACTGAGAATTCCAACCCAAAGAGAAATTAATTTTTCAGTAGTTTTTGGTCATCTTCAATCAACATGCCCCAGTAACTTAAGTATCTGTTAATTGTTGTTTAGTTATTTCATTTATGTCTATCCCACCCTTCATGCCCCTATTTGAGTTTTTCTTGGCAAAGATACTGGAATAGTTTGCCATTTGCTTCTCCAGCTCATTTTATACATAAAGAAACTGAAGTAAGCAGGGTCATACAGCTAGTAAGTATCTAAGGCTGGATTTGAACTCATGAAAATGAGTTTTCCTGACTCCAGGCCTGGTACTCTATCCACTGTACCACCTAGATTCCTCTAAATAAAAATTAACTACCCCTTTATTGAGTAATACAGATAGTCAAGAGTTGATTACAATGGTTTCTCTTTGATCACAAAGAGTTTTTGAAGCCTCTAGAATTTTGTTTGCTTGGGCAAGAAGTATAGGACCCTACAGTTTGGCCCCATTCTACCTTATCTCTTATTACTCATAGTCTAGTCAAACTTGCATGTTCACTGTTTTACACACAGAGCTTGAACATTAATATTTTCATGCCTTCCCTCACGTAGATCCCCTGTACTCCACCTCACCCTATCCCTAATCTAAATACTATCTGCATTTCAAGGTTTAGTACAATACCCATCCATTCCATGAAACCTTTCCTAACCATTCTATCTCATGGGGATCTATTTGTCCTTTGTGTGAGCTCCTTTATCAACTCTAAAGCAGCATAAAAATGCAGAGCATATATTTTGTCTATACCACTTGGTACCAAGTACACATAGTTTTCTTTTGGTAAGGATTTCTGTGTATATGTGTGTCTGGTCATTTTGAGGTCAGGATCAGGACTTAAATACTTTGTTGACATGATACCTAGTCCAAGTAAAGGCAAAAGGAATGTATTCAATAAATATCTGTGGAAATAGGAAGGTAGAAAGAACAAATTCCAGCCTTGGAATAATTTGAGGTTGAAGCATTTAGAGGATCCTAGAGCCTTAAAACAACAAAAGGTCTTACAATTCCAATTCTTTACCTTGCAACCACCATGTGTGAGAATCCTCTGCAATATCCCTGATATATGGTCATCCAGCTTTGTTGGAATACACGGGAGCCACTTGACAGTGGCTGCTGGAGATCCAACCCAGAATGGATCTCCTCTTGTGAGAGGATGATACAAGGAGACTCTCTGACTGAGAGGCCATTGCATTGTCTGACCTCTCTCCTCTTCCCTCTGCCTCCAATTTGTCTCATTCCCAGTCCACAATACCTGGATCAGCAAAGGCTGCCCCTTCAGAGGCTATGATCCACAGCTGTGGAGGCTCTCAGAGAATTGACCTGTCCCTTAACACAACTTCTGCCTAAGTAAGCTGGAAACTCACTACTTCAACACTGTCCATTCCATTTCACAGAGGCCTGATCATTAAGATTTTCCTTTTATTGAACTGAACGATGCTGCCTTCCTTGTAACTTCTACCCATTAATCCAGGGTCACACAGGACAAGTCCATTCCCTATTTTATATGAAACAAAGACATTTAACCTAGCTGCCACACTTACATTCTTCAACCAGAAACCTCAAGCTTCCCAGTTCAGTATGTACTGATCACATCCTGTTTGCCCAAGCTAGAAACTTGAGGCAAAAAGAAAAGGCTGCCCTTGGTCCCTAGGAGCCTATGGTCCAAGCTGGGCTGGGAGACAAAATATGCATGAACCCATGTAATACCAAGAGAAAAATTACAAGCACATAGAACTAAATCAAATTTTACTGTAGTGACATTAAATACGATCAAATGAGATGATATTTCTAAAGAATTTAGCATAGGGTCTGGCACATAGCTCATGCTCTAAAATGTTTATTCCTTCCCACATTTCCTATGGGATTCCAGAGCAAGGGAGATTTATGAAAGTCGGTATAGACAAGGAAAGCTTTCTGGAGGAGACAGGTTGAATAAGATCCTAAGCAGGGGTCCTCAAACTACGGCCCGCGGCCAGATGCCGCAGCTGAGGATGATTATCCCCCTCACCCAGGGCTATGAAGTTTCTTTATTTAAAGGCCCACAAAACAAGTTTTTGTTTTTACTATAGTCTGGCCCTCCAACAGTCTGAGGGTCAGTGAACTGGCCCCCTATTTAAAAAGTTTGAGGACCCTTGCCCTAAAGGATGGATAGGTGTTGGAATGGCTGAGGTGCAAAAGAAAGACATCTTAGCTGAAGTGGACCACAAAAATTCAAGTTTGTTTTATTCTCACTATGTTCCTGAGAGATTGGTAGATAGGAACAGAAAGCAGAGGCCCAGAGAGGACAACTGGCCCCAGAGCCAGTAATAGCAGAGAAGGGATGGACAAGATATTCCAGTTTGGTTTTCCATCTGCCAAAGAATGACTTATTCAGGTTTATTTGAAACCCACATCTCACCTATTTTATTTTAAATAACAAATATTCTACCAAAAATCTTCCATCTTACCTGTGAATGAAAAGCCCATCAACCTGGCTAATTTTCTAGGACCATGCCACTAACCCATGGATTCCAAGGCCACTGGGTGGGCAGTATCTCTGACTTTCGGATTGTGGCTTGTCTCAGCATCCAATACATTTCCCACACTGACTGGAGAGAGACTGGTTTCTTCACTCGCTCAAAATGCATTTCCTGACCAGGGTCTCAACAATAAACAAGGAAGCCCTCTCTGTCATCAAAACCTCCTCCAGAATCTGGGATCTAATTAAGGACCTGCTAGAGTGACAGAGGGCCAAGACTACACCCCCTGAACCTACAGAACAACCCCCACATTTCCAAATATTTTCTACATGTGTGGGAGTTGGCAGATCATTCCACATTAGCCATAAACAAATTACTTCTCTGTGTTTCCTTGTTTTAATCTATAACTAGGCTCCCTCTATGCTTCTCCACATAACAGATGTTTCATTTAAGCTGCTAAATTACCACAAAATACACCCAAAGAGATGACAGGCCTATTTTTCTCAAGGTTTATTTGCATGAAGGGGGAGGAGTGTGTGAAAAAATTTTATTTTCCCCCTTTTTAAATTTTCTGTGGCACACATGAGTTAAGGGGAGGGGAGTAAAGGCAACTTCACTGCTAGCACATAAATTATTGACGAGCATTTAAGTCAATAGAAATCCTTGAATGAATTTCAAAAATTCTACTTGAGGCCTCAGGGAAGTTGACACCGTGACACTCCAACATACTCAGCAAACAACAGGCAATCTTGCAGAGGGACTGGTTTGGCAAAAGCAAGGCCTCCTGGAGACCCCAGCCTTAGAACTGTTGCCTCTGACAGCACAAATGAAGCTACAGGCAATGGGGAAGAGGGGAGGGAAAAGGGGAATAAGGGCCAGATCCATCCACCTGGCGGGGTTTTAGAGAGTCGCAGGTGCAGTTGTCTGTCAGCACATTCTACCCATGAATACACAAAACCTGTCAGATAATGGAGGGGGATAATTGCTGAATACCCCATCACCTAGGTTATGTTAGAAGGTACGGTGGACTTGATGGTCTTGGCCCTTTGCCCAGGCTGATAATTTCCCACAGTGCAAAATAAAACAAGCAGCTTTGGCACAGGCTCATCTTCCACCTTGAGGAGAGGAGACCCCAAATTTGAAGTCTAAGGGGCTTCCAGAGAGAGAGAGAGTCAGTTGAGTGGCTGGGGAAAGAACCCAGTCAATCTCTTGGCAAGGCTGGGAGTGGGAGGTCCAAATGAGACAGGTCTAGATTATGCTTAGCTCTACCCAATGGTAATAATCTTTTCTTACTGTAAACAAAACCTTCTGCTCACCAAATGCCAGGAACCATATGCTATTGGGGCATATAGTTAAGGGAGTGCTTTGGATAACCCAAGGGAGAAACAGAAGCATAAAGGGTAACCTCTCTTCTCCCTCCTCTGGGAACCCTACTTATTACTGGAATTTCAAACTGACTTAATAGATGTGGGACAGTGAGATCTGAGGAAATGGATTCAAATCCTACTTTGAATGATAACTGGATGGGTAACCTAACTTCCTCATAGGCAAAATGGGGGAGCTGAATTGGAATAGCCTCTGAGGTCCCTTCAGTTACACATCCTTGATCCTGTGATCAAGGGGCCTCAGTTTTCTTAATTGCAAAATGAAGGGACTGGATTCCTGGGGCTATTCCTGTGTTAAATCTGTGATTATAATGCCAAAAAATATATGACTGACTTGGTTGATAATTCAATTAAAGCATTTTTTAAACATCTATGAGGCAACTTGTGGCACAGTTGAAAGAGCCTGGAGTCAGGAGTTCAGGTCTGGTATCAGATCCTTATTAGTTGTGTGAGCCATGGCCACATTATTTAGCCTCCTTTTGCCCTGGAGGCCATTAAGTAACTCAGTGAATAAAGCACTGGGCCTGCACTTAGGAAGGCCCGAGTCTTTTGCAGAGCAGTGTACTAAGAGCTATGGAGATACAAAATATAATAGTAAAGATAATCATTCAATTTAAGGAGGCTGCAAACTATACCTCAATAGAAAATTATAATACTCACTTGATCCCTGATCCTCAAAACCTGTAAGGTTGGCAGGGATGTTTTTTCTCCACCATTTAGACCCAGAGAGAAACTTAAAGATCTTTTAGTCAGCCCCAAGCTTAATTTCCCAAATGAAGAAACTGAGGTCCAGAGAGTGACTTGCCCAACTTACTGTATGTATGTAGAATAACCTCAATCTCTGCACCTAAAAAACACTGCTCCTCTCTCCACTCCAGTCTGTAGAAACCACCTTCTCTAGACACAGAATATCAAAAATGATATAACATTATGTTGTTGGGAAGCTGCTGCAGCAAAATCAGCCATAAAGATAAGCCAGGCTATAAAGATCTGGAGAACTGCTGTGAATGGCAGTGTTTTATAACCTAGATTTATTAACTAGCTTATTCACTCAGTTATTGGACGAAGCTTCCCCTCCTGCAGCCCCACCCTTCTTCAGCCTTTGCTAATTCAACAAAGAATGGGGCACACATCCATGTAAGATTCCACTGTTACTTGACCCTCCAATAAAAACATTCACAATTCCAAGTCCTCCTGTTATGTGGAGAAGGAGGTAGAGGGAGGGGGTGGTTGTGCTCACACTGCAATACGAGCTATAACATGAAACACTGAACTTCAGTCCAAGAGAACCACAGACAAAGAGCATCATCCCACAAAGGGCATAAATTCTTAGCTTTCACGTTCTTCTAAGTGGAGTAACTTTGGGGAAATTTCATCGGTGGTCTGTTAGCAACAATGGTGGAAAAAACCCTTGTATTGGATTTATATAACTCCACTGAGGCAGAAGAAAAATCAAATTCAGAAAGCAAGGAGAGGCTCTACAGTGACTCATGACAAGCCAGCTTCTAACAAGAGATTAGTCAGAGCTTTGGGTTCTGAGGGATCCACAATGTGGCTGTCATCATCCCTCTTTGCCCTCTATCTAGCCCCTTGTCCTTTCCAAAGAGCTTCCACGCACTTTCTTTAATTTGAGCCTCACAAGAATTCTGGAAGGCAATGAGGTCATGGGCTCAGACATGTAGAGCTGCAAGGGACCCACAGCTGTGCCATTGTGGCCAATTCTTCCCCTTTATAGATAAGGAAATGGAGAGCAGTTTAATCGATTGAAGGAGATGTATCTTGTCTAAGATCAAACAGGTAGTGTCAAAATTTGATCTTAGCTTTCATGACTGCAGAGCCAGTGCTTTTTCCAGTGTTCTCCATATGGCAGGTATTCTGTTTTATGGATGTTAAAAAAATGAGGAGCAGTAGTATTTTCACCTTTTGTTGTTGTTGTTGTTTGACTGTTTTTTCTTTCTCATGATTTTTTTCCCTTTTGATCTGATTTTTCTTGTGCAGCATGATGAATATAGAAATATATTTAAAAGAATTGCACATGTTGGGGCAGCTAGATGGAGAAGTGGATAGAGTACCAGCCCTGAAGTCAGAAGGACCTGAGTTCAAATCTGGTCTCAGACACTTAACACTTTCTAGCTGTGTGACAGGGGCAAGTCCCTTAACTCCAATTGCCTCAGGGGGGGAAAAAAAGAATTGCACATGTTTTAATCTGTATCAGACTGCTTGGGAAAGGGAAAGAGGGAGGGAGAAAAATTTAGAACACAAGGTTTTATACAGTGAATACTGAAAACTATCTTTGCATGTATTTGGAAAAATAAAATACTATTAAAAGCTTTTTAAAACATGAGGTGCAGATAATTAAAATACATTTTCAAAGGTTGCCATGAAAATACCCATCCATGTTAATATAATACTACAGAGTCTGAGGGGAAGGAATGGAATTCTGCTTCCAGACAACTTATTCATTACATCAATCAATATTTCTGACCACCTGCTATTAGAAGCATTGAACTAGGCCCATCACTAATCCCAGTATCTCCCACAGAGGATCTTAAGACTTGAAGATCCATTGTCTACTCTAAATCCTGAGCTTCTTGAGTAAGAATGAGAATGATAGACAAAATGAAAGGTAATTTAGAGAGGGGTCATCTAATCCCATAACCCTGCCTCTTACAGAAGGAAATAGAAAGGAGAAGCAACTAGCAGCCACACTATCTCCCTTTCCCCATTTCCATTCAAGTTAATCGGCTACCCTATCCATATCAGGCTATTTCCAACCTCTATGCTTTTGACAAAGTAGTCCCTCATGACTAGAAAGTATCCTTTCATCACCTCTACCTCCCAGAATCTCTGAGATCCTTCAAAGCATGCTCAGATGCCACCTTTTACAGAAGGTCTTGCATAATCCTCCTAATCATTAGCATTTTCATCTTTGAAATCAATCTGTATTAGTTATTTGTATATAGTTGTAATCTCTTATCAAAATGTGAATTCCTTGAGGGCAAGGACAGTTTCATTTTTGGTTTTGTATGTCTAAGGCACATAATTTGCTGTTAAATATTTGAAAGGGCGAGCATCCTTCATCGCAAACCTTTATCCAGACATCACAGGCTGCCCCAGAATTCAGCAATACTGATTGATAGAGGAGAGAGACCCACAAAGAAAAAGGAAGAGGAGAGCATGTTTGTACATAGAATAATTCAGATGAAAAAACTGAAAAGGCTCTCTTTTACTGTTGTGCAAGACATGATCTAAAATTTATTATTTACAATTTTGTTTTTAAGGTACAGGCTATAACCGACATTAAATATCTTTCCTTGTGGGGTAGAAGTGACCGTGAATCCTAAGAGACTTCATCATCAGAAGACAAGCTCTGGCCAATCCTATCAAGATGTAAAGCTCTGCATATAATTAGGTTGGCTGTCTTCTGAAAACCTACATAGACTAAATTAACAGAGGCTCATGGAGAGTATGGCCACCAGATGACAAAATTTTCAGCTACTGTAACTCATAGCAAGGTACAAAGAGACTTGTACAGACTCTCACAGCAATTCCTTCCAGAGACAGGGTAAAAGCATTCTCAAGCCACTTTGGTGGGAAATGATCACTTAATTACAAGGAGGATTAACATTTAACAGAACAGCTTCCCTATCAAATTCAAGTTCCCAGACTTAACACAATAAATTTTCAGCAGCATGGACAGGTACATTCTTTCTAATCCTTTTTAACAGATAAGGAAGCAGCCCCAAAGAGTTTAACCAACTTGTCTACACAGTAAAAGTCCATGTTCTATTATGAATGTATTAATACCTTCTTGTTGAATTCTTGGGCAAAAATCCCTTAAATCTTTCTGGACCTCAGTTTCCTCATCTGTAAAATGAGGGGATGAGCCCAGAAAGCTTCTCAGATCCCTTCCAGTCCTACATCTATGATACTATAACATTGACCTATTTTTAAAAAGTGACTCCATTCGCCATCTCTAATAACCTATGCAGGTGCAGCAGCCAGAAAGAATTATAGATACTGCTCTTAGGTGCTTTTGAAAGTTTCCAGGGCAAGTCAGTGAAAAATTCATCAATTTATTACGACAATCAGATACTCAAGTCTTGACCCTCTCCAAATTGAAGTCTGGTCAGTTATACCCAAGGGAGGCACATCAAATTCTATGACAAAATATAACAGCTCCTATTTATATTGTAACTGAATGTTTACAAAATATTTCCCTCTCAAGGAGCTTATGAAGGAGGGAGGGACAAGTATTAGCATCTTCATCTCTCCCAGGTGAGAAAACTGATGTTAGAAAGGTCAGATGAGTTGTCCAGAGACACACAACTCACAATATTGGTCTCCAGGTCTAGAATTCTCCCCAACTAATAAAGTTGGGCTCCAGGTCTAGTATTTTCCTGAACAAGAAATATCAGGCTCCAGATCTAGCATATTCCCCCGCTACAGGAGGCTGCCTCTCTTAATGGATTGCGGAGCAAGATGATGAAGGTATCTTCCAATCCCACAGCAATAGCAGCAAAGCCTCATATGCATATTCATGAACTTGGGGTGACCATAAAATTCACATCCCATTCTTGTTGTTCAAAGAACATTACTGGACAGTGGTAGCAGGGAGCTGTCCCTCCAAGAGAAATGACAGCTTAGGTAGAGAGGGACAATTAAGCCATTACAACTAATTGGCTGCTCACTTAGTGAGGAATACAGGAAGGCAGGAAATTGGCAATGGCAGGGAGGCCCCAGGTTCCTGGGAGTCAGGCTGCTAGCGACGCTGGAGTTCGGGAAGCATAGTCTGGGAGGTGATGGGGCCCGAAAGCCTCATGCTTTGTTATTGCCAGACAGAGACGACTGACCCTGGGCACTGCAATAATCTCCCCCCATCTCCCATCCTGACCCTTCCTTCCTCAATCAAGGAAGGCAACAAGCTGGGCAGTTCTGAAATCAACTCCCTATTTAATTTAGGGGGAAAGAGAAGGATTTCCCATAATACTCAGTCTTCTAATTAATATTCATTCATTCTGCATTTAGTGAGCACCTTCCAAATGAAAAGTCAGGCACCACTAGAGATACAAAGTCTAAATAAATAAGTGTTGATCCTTGCTCTCAAAGATTTACACATTAACCAACTGCTATGGCTAGCAAATTTGTACCTAACTGCTCCCATAATTCCTTATTCTGATTCAATGACTTTTGTGAAAGCCTCCATTTCTTACTACTTCTCTAACACTCTCATATGTTTCCAGCTCAATCCTTCATTCAGCCCAGTCCCAGGATTCCTTCCATCCCTCCTTTCCTACTACTCTTTTCATGCCTTTTGCAACTCCAATTCAATCTCATGCTGGAGGAAACCTGGCTCTTAAAAGATACCTCTTTGCTGGGCTACCCTCTCCATTGTGGCTTGCTCCTAGTTTCTTATTCCCTAACAAAAGCATCAAAGGAGGTGTTGACATAATCCTTGCTCCCAGACCCAGCCTCTACTACTTTCACTTGGCAATCTCAGAGAAAGTACCAGAATTAGAGAGTTTGAATCATGACTCTAGTGAAAACTTCCTCTTTAAACTTGGAACAACTCATTAAAATTAAGGTGTTGGATTAAGTGATATCTAAGGTTATCTCCAATTATCATCTGATCCTCTCTGATTCATACTACTCCACACTCCCATAGTATCTGGTCCAGGTCCTTTGCCATGATCTACCAGCTTCCAGGTCATTCTCTCCTTTCTTAAATTCAGGACCTCACTCATTTTCTGTCACCAAACCAGTTCCTACCCTAATACTTGAGAATTTTATCACATATATGATATCCCCTCAAACATCCTGACCTTCCAGTTTATCAACCTAATCAAGTCCGAAGGCATCCAGCTTCATTCTATCTAAAGTACCCACAGGGGATATTCTTACTTTAGATTTCATCATCACACATAATTTCCTGCATTCTTATGATTTTGAGTTCCAATCTACCTTTCTGATCAAAATATCTTGCTATTCAAACCTCCTTCATGCCTTCTAAACATATTCTTTATCTTTTCCAAAATGTCTAGTCCCACTTCATCTTGCCCTCCCTGTCCTTTGTCTCTGTCCATTTTCCCCTCCATGCTTTGACTTTATTTTCTTTTCCTCACCATCATGACTGTTTAAGGTAACCATTTCAACTCTATTTCAATGCTATCCTCCACCTTGACTCCCTTACCTACTGCTATTCGTACCTGCCAATCTCATCCCTGGATTACCCCTATCATCTATTTTGTCCAGTCACATCCCCAAATTGCTGGTTGACACTGTGAGAAATCACATCACCTGCTGGACTGGTCTATTACAAAATCATGGCAGTTAATCTCAACTAAGTCTTCACCTCAACAGAAAAACTGTTCTTGATTGATTCTATTCCACTGCCCTCAAACCTTCTAATTCCTTCCCTACCTTCATTCATAGATAACCTCTCTGTAACCTTATAGGAAAAGATTACCTTCACCCTGAGCTGCCTCTTTCCCCTAATCTATATCTCCAAATTTCCTATATCTTTCACCCATCCTTTCCACTTTTACTTCTTTCTCTGAAGACGTCACTTTCACTTTGCCCAAACAAACCGGCTTCTCATTATGCTCCAAATGCATTCCTTCCCATCTCCTCTGGGGACTTACCTTCCCTCTCTCTTTCAGCTGTAAATTCTCTTTATCCGCTGGTTGATTTACTTCTCTCTGAGAACACAACTAGGATCATAGCTCAGAACCTTCTCACCTTTCACCTGCACTATTGCAATAGCCTCCTCATTAGTTTGCCTGCTTCCTCTCTCCCTTTCCCCTTTATCTTCCACATAGCAGCTAATGTAATTTCCATGCACTTGTCTGACCTTGTCACTTCCATATTCAACAACTTTCTTTCTTTCCTGCCTACAATGTAAAATATTAACGGATAGGAAAAGCTCTCCAAAATATGGTTCTCATTTATATTCCCATCCTTATTTCATACTTGTCACTAACATGGAGGCAGCTAGTTGAGACAAGTGAATAGAGTGTTTAGTTTGGAGTCAGAAAGATCCGGGTTCGATTCCTGTCTTGAGTCCTTTAATAGTTGTATGAAGCTGGCCAAGTAATTTGCCCTCTCAAGACTCAGTTTCCCCATCTGCAAAAAGGAGAAAATAATAATAGCACTGACTCACGGGGGCTATAGGGAAGATAAAATGAAATAATAGATTTACATAGTAAAATGCATTGCAAACTTTAAAATGCTGTATAAATGATAACTATTGTTATATTGTTATTAACCCTGGTCTCTTGTAAAATTGGACAATTAGCTGTTCCCCAAATTTAAAATTACAAGTCTGGCTTCTGTATCTTCCCACAGGCCCCCTCTTTGCCTAAAATGTGCTCCTCACCCACGATTTCTATGTCCTCAAATCCTTGTCTGTCCTTAAGCTCAATGAAGAATTTCCTCCATAAAGCCTTCCTTCATTTCTCCAATCCCCTTAATATTTTGTTCCTTCTCAATTTTCTTTGTACTCTATTTATGTATATATCTTATGCCTCTAGTAGATAGCATGCTCTTTGAGTCAAAAGTATGTTTTAATGTGACTTTGTACCTCCAGAGCAACACAGTACATCTCACAGATTAAGTACTTAATAAAGGTTGTAGAATTGAATATGAAATTGGCAGTAGCTCAGGAGAGACAAAACAGAGATCCCAGATCTAAATGATGATTCTGGGGTCCATTTTCAGATAGACACCTAACATTCATTTATTCTTGACTTAAGAGAGCTGGAGTATTCTGTTACACTCTAAATGGGCACTTATACAGAAGCCACAGGGACAAGGAAAATACTCAGATCCTTCCCCTTCTGAATTTCAATCTTAAATTCTTAATCAAGAGGCCATTTTCTAATAATACTCAATGTTATTAAACAACCCCCACAACATATGAAAGTCTTTCCCACTGTTGGGGCCATAAAGCTTTCAAGCAACATTTTAAACTATTTGAATAATGACCAGGGTTGAGTGCTCTGTGATGCCTTTATCTTCCATTTACATATTGGGGGGGGTTGTTTTGTATGTGAGTATCCGGGTGTTTTGTTCTATATTGGGAGATTTTTTTTTTTAATGGTCTCTTTGAGTTGTCATAGCAAACAAACTTCTGGCTTGTCCATAAATACAACTTGGATATCCACTTTTGGCACATCTATGTATGTCTAAGAAGGTCTGATTCTTCATCTCTGTCTCACTCATTCTCTCCTGTTCCACAGCCATAATGACTAGTCAAGTCTTTCAGGTATCTTGTACATGCTAAAGGGAAACAAGTCAGCATTTGTTTCCTTATCAAGATGAAAAAAATGAAAGTTTAGAAATTTAATGCACCATAAGGATCACTCAACTCTTGCAACAAGTTTGGGGTTTTTGCCAGCACTCTCGTTTATCCTTAACACCAATGCAAATTCAAAGGCTAGAACAAGTAGAATTCTCTCTACTTTATAACTTGGAAAAATTTGATTTAGGAGAGAAGTGATTCACTTAAAGTTAACTGGAGTATGAAATTTAGATCTAGAAGAGACCTCAATTTACAAGTAAAGAAACTGAGGCTGAATGATGAATATAGAAATATATTTAAAAGAATTGCACATGTTTAACCTGTGTCATATTGCATGCTGTCTTAGGGAGGTGAGAGAAAGGAGGAGAGGGAGAAAAATTTGGAACACAAGATTTTGCAAAGGTGAATGTTGAAAATTATTTCTGCATGTATTTGGAAAAATAAAGTACTATTAAGAAAAAAAAAAAAGAAACAGGCCGAGAGATCAAATATCTTGCCAGTCAGTCACCTTATATTTATTAAGTGCCTATGTGCCAAGGGATTAAAAAAAAAAATTCTTCCTCAAACCGCTCATAGTTCAAGGACACATGCCTGGTAAGTACCAATACTGCGATTCAAACTCAGGATTCTGACTCTAAATCCAGAGGTCTTTCTATCACACTAACCGGCCTCACAGCTATCTGAAGCAAGAGCTAAATAAAAAATCCAGGATCACCCTGTTTACCAATTCAGGGGGCTCTCTCTAGTCTCTTATCTAGCCTCTGTACATTCTTAGGCTAAGCCAAGTGAAACTGTGAGCCATGTCAGACAGAGATGAATTACTCTTAGCATCTGGATGAGTTCTACATGGTAAATTTTTATGGAGTAACTCATTATTTGTGTCTCAAAGTACAACATGAATAATTATTCTTCACCTATTAAGAGTTTCCAAATTGACAGCATCAGAATATACCCATCTGAAATGAAAGCCAGCATGATCCAGGAAGCTGTGAGAGGAAAAAGAGCTAACACTGAGTCAGCAAGATAATACCAAGTACTTCTACTTGGACCTTGTGCTGTATCACAAACTTCTATGGCTCTTCTCCCCACCAGGGAAGTTCCTTCCCTCATCCCCAGGCTCAAGTGTCTGGTGGCCTCCAATGTACACATTCTTCTCCAATTTGATAACAAACTTGAGAAACTGTTCTAAAGATACCACATCTGGGTGCAGCACTCAATCCCAGTGCTGCTCAATACCCAGACAATATGGATTGTTATAATACTGTTCTCCAGTATTATATTAGGCAATATTGATTACTTAAGGGATTTTGGCCAAAGGACCAGAGAACATTGGACAGCTTGAATCTACATTCCAAGAGAAAGACAAGATACAACCAAGAACATGATATATTCTTCCATCTGGCCTCTGAAGGCTCAGTTTGAGCAATTCTGGGGAGGGGGGGGGGGTGAGTGTCAAGGAGGGAGGGGACGGGGCATAGGGGGAGGGAAAGATTGTTCAGCTTTGACCAATCCTTCAGAGGGACTTCTGCTGACAACCATAGCAAGCCCCAGGAGAACAACTATACAAATGTTTTTTTTTTTAAATCTATTTCCTCAAAATCTAGGGGAGGTGAAAATATCTAAGGAAGGAAAATACCCAAGGAAATACAATAGTTACTCTGAGGGAGTTGAAAATTGAAAATAAGCCACCTAGAAAGAACACTCTAGCCAAACAGTGTTTAGTATCCAGAAGAAAGGCAGGCTATGTTGGAACACAGAACCACATCAGATTTTGTTTTGGTGCTGACCCAAGCCAGATTCTGTTGCAGCCCATAAGAACTGAGCCCAGTGTTCTCTTAGAGTAATTGGGTACTAATAGACTGCTTACTACCGCTTTTGTGATGTCTCTCGTTGAAATAGATCAGTGAAGAAAGCAATTCTAAAATACTTATGACTGCTTAGAGTGCTTTAGCAGAAATTAACCAGAGACCAAGCAAGAGGGTAATGATGTTGGCCAACTTTGTAAAGAGTCTTCTGATAATAGGAAGGAACCCAAAGTTCTTCAAATGGCAAGAAGAACCCACATCCAAGGCTCTTTCAGGCAGTTGGCAATAAAATCACAAGACAAAATTTCAATCATAGCATTGTAATAAGTCCAAAGGAAAGGTGTAGTTATTAAGAGTGAACAATTGCCGTTTTAGCTTAGTTAAAAGTTGCCTCTTAAAGAGCACAGAAAACTTCAGAGAAATCTGGTAATAATTGTGTGAATTAAATCAGAGTGAAGAAGAACCAAGCTAATAGCTTATACAATAACAACTTTTGTTAAGACAAATAGCTTTGAAAGACTTGGGAACTCTGATCAATTCCAGAGGACTAATAATAAAGAATGTAGGTGATGGACTAATCTGCAGAATGAGACTCACATGCAATTTTGGACATGGCCAATGTGGGAATTTGTTTCAACTGACTACATATTTGTCATGAGTTTTGTTTTTCTTATTTTTTCCCCCAATATGTATGTTGTACATACATACATAGAAGAGGAGGAGTAAGAAGAGAAGAGGAGGAGTAAGGTAAGGGGGGAGGAGAGAAGGGAGCATAAGGTAGCTGAAAAAAAATGAAAAGAAAGGAAAGGAAAATAAAGGAAGGGAAAGAGTCATTGAAGCATTTTATAAATGTACAGAAAGAACACAATGCCAGGGAGGCAAAAATCACAGACAGGTAGGATAGCTTTGAAAGTTACATGTTGAATTTCTTATTTATTTAAAAGAAAAGGAAACTGTATATAACAGAGATTTGCAGTTTCATATACAATCCTTTTCTCCTTTTCTAAGTATTTGGAAATGTCTGCTTTATTTGTGTTTAAGTTCAGAATTTTTAAAAAATTAAATACAAAAACAAAACAAAAAACCTCATACCATAACTAAAGGTAATGATTGAGCGTGACTTTAGATAATATGATTTCCCTAGCCCATTTTTCCCATCTCCCCCCAAAAAAGAAAACAAAAACACTTCATACTTAAGGTAGGAAAAACAGTTTTTTCAACATTTAAAAAATACTTCTGAATTTTGCTCTTAGAAAATACACTTATTTCAAGGCCACAAATGCTCAAAGTATATTGGTAATTCCTATTTTGGAATGGATTCCAAAGTCTGTAAAAGATCCTTCTGAATATTCTCAATGTTGGCAAATCTCCACACTTTAAGGGCAAATTTGATTTTTAGAAACAGCTGAGAGCTATTCAGGGTCAACCCTAGTTTAAGGTGGGTAAGTCACAAACATAATGTAATAGGTTTAAAAAAGAGGTGTAACTATAAGAAAGGTTTTCTGGTGTGGCATAAAAATCTTTCCAAATTCAGTTTACCTATGAAACATTCTTTATATTTTTCTTTGTTCTCCTCAATCCATAAGGATTCCCCTAATCTATAAACTTCTGTAGCATTTAGTTTATAACTTTCATAGCATTTACTACTGTACTGCCCTCTCTGAGGGCAAAGATCATGTCTTAATCACCTTTGTATTTCATCACCTAGAAAAAGGTCTCAAACAGGTCTTAATAAAGATTTGTTGAATTTGTTTAACATGTGTGTCTAGATTTCCTATGGTATAATGCAAAGACATTCTGACATTTATTACATGCTCAACCTTTGACAAATCACTTGAGTTGTACCTCAGTTTCCTCATCTCTAAAATGAGGGACTTGATCTAGGAGGTCTCTAAGTTTCTTTCCAGTTCTCAAATTATGATCCTATAAATAAAAACTTATCTAAAGAAAGGACTACATTAAAAAATAATAATAATAATCTCCTATTCATAGATACAGAGGGGCAACTAAGTGCTGCAGAGAGCCAAACCTAGAGTCAAGAAGACCCATCATCCCGAGTTGAAATCTGTCCTCATACATTGAGCTGTGTGACTCTGGGCAACTCACTTAATCCTGTTTGCCTCAGTTTCCTCATTTGTAAAATGAGTTAGAGAAGGAAATGACAAACCACTGCAGTATCTTTGCCAAGGAAATATCAAATGAGATCATGAAATGTAGAACATGATTGAAAGAACTGAATGACAACAACAAATTCATAGGTACTTCAGTAAGTGCTGGATTTGAAGTCAGAAAGACAAGTTCAAAAGCTACTTCAGATATTAGCAGTGTGGTCCTGGGCAAGTCATGTCACTTTTGCTTCAGTTTCCTCATTTGTAAAATGGTAATAATAGCACTTCCCAAGGTTTTTACAAAGGACAAATGAAATAATATAAAGTACTTTACAAAACTTAAAACAATATTATAGATGGCTGCTATGATGATGATAACAGATGATCTTATTAGTACGAAATTTTCTCCCTCCAATATTGATCTCAACCCCTCCTCTTCTTGATAACTTTCTTATTTGTGCAACTTCTGTCCATATTGTTGTCTATATCCTTCATAAAGGATCTACCCAAGATGCTAGAAACCCTTTTCTAGCTCCTTTTTGTATTTGATGGATACCTGTGGGACTCTCAAGCAATATCCACCCAGTCTCCATATGGGGCTGGAAATGCCCCCGTATTGCCCCTCCCATTACAAATTTGTTCAACTACTATTTATTAAGTAATGACCCATGTACATAGCTATTGCTTCATAAATACCAGTTGAATATTCTTTTTGTAGAATTCAAAAAAATTGAATTTTGCCCAGAAGGCCACAAAATTCAGCTCTGAAGAAGTTGACAGCTCAGGAAAAGTCTTCTGGGGCAAGAAGGGATGGAGGGGGGTGGGGAACAGTGGATACGATTTAGTAACTAAGAACCAGAACAGAGGATGTTGGGGGAGGAAGACATAGACAAGAGACTTCCTTACTGGAAAGATGCAAGTTCAAGAACTGCAGCCAAAAATCAAACAAAAACTAAAATACAAACAAGTTCCTGGCAAAGCTCTCAATTCTGTCCATTTCTTGGGCCGTGTCTACACCAGCAAATCTTTGCCAAATAGCTGGACTATTGAGGCAAGAAAGGGGCTTTATTTGAGTTAATTCCAACAGCCTAAACTTTTGTTTCTGCTAAATATGTTTTTGTTGCTGGCCAAAATGGGAACACTGGGGTCTATATACAGAAATGAGATGCATATTTGAAGGGATGAGGAGCTATGGACATAGAAAGTGGGTGCAAAAACAGTGAGAATTTTCCCAAGAGCTGTTCAAGCTGTTACCTTTTTACAGCTTAACACTTTGCAAAAGACAGGACCTACCCAAGTCAATGTTTTTACAGTTATCCCTTCCACATCTCAACTTTCCCTAAGAAATACACAAGGTATATTTAGGGGCATGAAACACCATAAAGGTGGTGAATATCTCTTTCACCTGCAGGAGATTAGGGGCAATGTACAAAAATATGAGCATTTGTTAATTTAGTAAACACATTAAGCACTTTTTAAATGCAATACAGTAAGTATTGGGATAAATAGAAGGATAAAGAGGACAGTGTCTGATCTCAAGTAACCTATAATATAATTGGGGGAGGAAGGAATAAAACACATACACAGATAAACATAACCTAAATTTTAAAAATTAGAATATAATCCACTTAATCCATTAATATTTCCCATGTCTCCCTGTATTTCAAGACTCATACTGAGCTTGTGTTCAACTAAGATATTTAGGTATTTTTCACATCATATGCTATTCAAGCCATATTTTTTTTTCCATATTTCTCTTCATGGCTTCTACCATGGAAGAAATATCAGTCTGGCTCATAAAAATATGGTCATATCCTACTTCTGTGGTCCTCAAGTTCTTCCTCAATCACTGGTAACAAAAACAGCCATATACCACAGGTATAAGCTTTTTAAAGATTTCTTTCTTAACTACTATTCCACCAAAAATTCCCTAATTCTTCCTATAGTGAGATCAGTATATTGAACCATATATTCCTTAACTTTGTTTTATTAGAAAAATTTCTAAGCCAAAAATGTGGAACAATGAATGTGGGACACAGGATATACAGGATTTGATGGTTGCCATTGGTTATTTTTGCTTCTTCTCCTACCCCCACTCCTTGGTCAAGCCATCCCTCTAAGACTATAAGTTGCAGAGAAAGTGCTGAGTTGCATTTTCTCACTTGGGAATTCCCTACACCAATGCAGACACAGATTCTATCTCTATCCTTGTAATAGAGGATGGGTGAAGAGAGGATATTGGGAAATGTAGGTGATTTTAAAATATATGGTAATAAAGAATTGGTTTTTAAACAAGAGAGCATTAGAGCTGGAAGGTACTTTACAGGATATGGAATGTTAAAACCTAGAGTATTAGGGCTAGAAAGGACCTTAGAAATTAGTCAATATTCTCATTTTGCAAGTGAAGAAACTGAGGTCCTCAAAGAAATTATTGGCACAAGCACACAATGAGTTAGTGACAAAT
This sequence comes from Sarcophilus harrisii, assembly GCF_902635505.1. Taxonomy (NCBI): domain Eukaryota; kingdom Metazoa; phylum Chordata; class Mammalia; order Dasyuromorphia; family Dasyuridae; genus Sarcophilus; species Sarcophilus harrisii. The sequence goes on from NC_045427.1 coordinate 486,315,783, forward strand.
CTCCTTATGTGCAGTTTTGTGTTGAACTTAACCTCTTGCCACCATCATTTCCTTTAGATTCAGCTTAATCTTTCTGGGACCCAGAGCAGGCACTTTTCTATACCTACAGCACTGAAAAGTTTAAAAATTTCTAAAGATCTTAAATAGCACTGCTTCAAATCAAATAGACCACCAGCCCAGATCCTGCTTTCTCTTTTTGCTTATCTGTCTCTGTTTCTCTCCCCCTTCCTTTTTCTCTTTCCCTCTCCTCTTTTCTCCCCTTTTTTATTTTTCTCTCTTCTCTTTCTTTTTTCTTTTCATCTCTCTTATTTCTCCTCCTCTCTTCTTTATTTTCCTTTTTTCCTTTCTTCTCTTTCTTTTCCTCTTTCTCCTCTCTTTTCTTTTTTTTTCTTTCTCCCTTTCTCTTCCCCCTCCCTCTCCCTTTCTCTTCTACTCCCTTCTCCTTGTCTTCCTCTGTTTCTATCTCCTTCTCTTCCCCCCTCTTCTTCTCTATAGGTGTTGCCACTGAACTATTTTCATACTTCCTCAGTGAGGGTCATGTTACAGTGTCTCCACCTATGTCTCCAGCAATAGAGACCAACTTGTTTGTTCCTCTGAAATAGATCAATTCCCTTAAACCACACCCCATAAGGTCCCTGGTTCTCTCACTTCCATAACAAAAACATATCTCTCCAAAATAAAAATAAAATGAAATCAATTTTGAAGAGAAAGAAAATACTTGCACTGAAACCAAACATAATAAAGATAATGAATAAATGATTTCCTTTTCCATTCACCGTCCAATGGGGTACTCAAAAACTCCATCCCTTACCAGACCTAATACTAGGCCTAAGGGAGGCACAAAAATGGTGATGGCACAGTCCCCAGCCTTCCATGACGTTCCAAAAAGGGATATAAGATATCTGCAAATAAGTAGATTACTAAGTAGAACATAGCGGGTGCGTGGGGTAATGGATAGAGTACAAAGCTAGGAGTCAGGAACACTCATCTTCTTGAGTTCAAACCTGGCCTTAGACACTTAATAGACCAGTTATTTAATGCAAGTTACCTCTAGAGCTGAAGTAAAATGAGCAGAAGAAGGAAATGCCAATACAGTATCTTTATTAAAAAAAAGAACTCCAAATCTAGACACAAAAAGTCAGACATGATTAAAACAAATGAACAACAAAAAGACATGATCACTTTCTACTTTGGGACAGAGGGAGATCAGAGCAGACTCCATGGAAGAGATGGCAAATTAATTGTATCTTAAAAGAAAAGTAGATAGGATTTAGATAGGTAGAGAATTAAGGCTGTTTATGAGATAGGCAGATGGTTTCAGAGAAAATAAGTGACTAAGGAAATCATGGAGATATACTTGAAGTATATTTGCAAAGCATTAAATAATATAATTTAACTACACCCTTAAAGCTTAGGTAAGGAAGCACTTTGAAATAGAACAGGTTGAATCCGGTGCATAAAAGGTGTTTGGCTCCAGGGCAAGGGGCTTAACACTTAGAGGAGGCAATAGGGACTCACTGACTGTTAAGCAGGAGAGAAAAAAGTGGCTTCATCTGTACTGACAGCCCTTCCCATCCACCAAAAATGATAGGACAAGTTTGAAAGATCTTTAAGAGCCAAGTATGATATGCTAAGCATTCTATCTTGGGATATTAGTTGAAAGTTACCAATTTGCTAATCAGTTCCAATTAGAATACAAATCAAAAAGCTCAACCCACTAGTGATGAATACATGGTTCCAGACACATCATCCTAGGTGTATGTTGTAATTCTAAAGGACAAATCTCAAAGAACTAAGGAAGATGAAAAAAGGAAGGAAGGAAGTACAATGGGCTAGCAAATCTTTCAACTCATTAAAGCTTCATAAAAACCTCATTTCTAATCAAAGCACTAAGGTGTGCTAATGCCCATCTCCAATGACCCCAGTTTGATCTCAGACATCCTTCTCGGAACACACCAGGCAAGAGTGAGAAATGTACTCTCAGGAATGGTGGGAAAATCCCTTCATTGATGGTGATTCATAGCAAGCAGAGCTCACAAATCCGGGAACTGACCACAGAAGGTCATTTTCCACTAATAATCATTTGGTGGTGACCTCTCATGTACTCCTTCTACCAGTCAATACTGCTACCCCACTGCCTACTCCAACAAAATCCTAATAAAACTCTTCAAAGCTGAAAGTCATATGCTTTTGTAGGTGGCTAGTTCTCTCCTTGACCTAGCTTAAATCTGATTTTTTGTTATTCATTTTTTTCAGTTGCATCTGATTCTTCCTGACCCCGTTTGGAGTTTTCTTGGCAACAATACTAGTATGGCTAACACCTTACTTGAACTCAGGACTTCCTGACTCTAGACCCAGCACTCTATCCACTGCCATTTCCTTCTCTAGTTCATTTTATAGATGAGGAAACTGAGGCAAACTGCGTTAAGCGACTTGTCCAGGGACACACAACTAATAAATATCTAAGGCTGCAGGAAGATGTCTTCCTAGTTCCAGGCCCAGCACTCTATCTACTGTACCTCTTTGTAAATGTCTTGTAAATACATTTGGAAGGTGAAAAAATAAAAATAAATATCTCACATAAAGTCCAAGCAAAAACACTATTGTTGCCTGGTAGATTAGGCAAAACATCTTAGAGGACATAGTATTTTAATTAGGATTTTAGGTATGGATAAGAATTCAAGAAGCAAACAAGGGAAAAGAGTGCATTCCAAGCATCAGTACCCCAAAGAGATGCACAAGAATTAAATATTTCAAAGTAGTGGTTTTAGTGTTGAATCCTGTCCTCTGGACTACAATGCTACTATCATTTTCATCTCCCTCCCACCAGAATCTTGGACTTTCTCCCAGGAAGTCAGGTCCTGATAGACAAACTTACTTTTACAAGACCTCCATGACAATTCTAGAACACTGCAGCATACTCTCCTCCTCTTGCTAGCCTTGCTTTTTATATTGTCTTTCTCTATTAGAATGCAAGTTCCTGAAGAGCGATTACTAGCTTACTTCATTATATTTGTGTGCCCCAAATTTATCACAGGGTTGGTATATTGTACTCAATAAATACTTTACCAACTTTTCAGGAGACCTGAAAGACTGCCAGCAACTTCTAGCTGACAGCAGCTTTGCTCATTCAGCCCCATAGATAAAACTTTCAGAATCATGAGAAAACTGATTTTTAAAGACCTAGTCATTTGGGGCTTCCCAGCAAAGCAATTCAGTTGTTCATCTGTTAACTCAAAGGCCTTGAAATAGAAGTCAAGAAACTTACACACTAATTCCAGTTCTACTACTGGGTTAAAAATGAGCAAGTCATTTCACATCCTTGGGACTCAAATCTTCCCATTTTTCAGGGGAGATGGCTTCCCTAACCTCACAAGGGGCACTGTGAAGATTGAGGGAGATCATCTATGTAAAAATGCACAGAAAAAATATAAAGCATATACAAATAGAGGGATAAGTGTTGTGAGAACCAATTGTCAATTGACCCTCAACCTAAGGCTGTTTATGGCAGGTCTCATTCTTTCCCTTTCCATCAGTTTCCCAGGCACAGCCAGGTGGTGCAGTGGATAAAGCACCAGCCCTGAAGTCAGGAGGACCAGAGTTCAAATCTGACCTCAGACACTTAACTCTTCCTAGCTGTGTGACCCTGGGCAAGTCACTTTACCTCAATTGCCTCAGAAAAAAAAAAAAAAAAAAAAAAGGAATCAGTTTTCTACCAGTTACTTCAAATCCCTTCATAGGAAGTGTAGTGGTAGAAGCAGCTGTGTAACACAACAGATAGAGAATCTGGCATATAATCAAGAACCCTTGCATTCAAATTAAACTTCAGATACTTATTAGCTGTGTGTCCCTGGGCAAGTCACTTAACCTGTTTGCTTCAGTTTCCTCATCTATAAAATAGAAATAATACTCACACCCTCCTTCCTAGGGTTATGAGAATCAATTGAGAGAATAATTGAAAAGCACATAGCACAGTGCCTAGAACCTATTAAGTTCTATATAAATGTTAACTATTAGTACTATTTAGGGGGAATTGTAAAGGGATAAATGAAACCATTAGCAAATTCTATAAGTTGTTTTTTGGTTTTTGTTTTTTCCTGAGGCAACTGGGGTTAAGTGACTTGCCCAGGGTCACACAGCTGGGAAGTGTTAAGTGTCTGAGATTCAGATTTGAACTCAGGTCCTCCTGACTTCAGGGCTGGTGCGCTACCCATTTAGCCACCTACTTGCCTCCAAATTCTATAAATTCTTAAAGGAGAGGTACTGGCTCTGATTTCTCTTATATCTCTGTTTCTTAGATCAAGTGCAGCACTCAGGAAATGTTAAATACTCTGCATATATGTTGTATTCTCTCAACAAATATCAAGCTTCATGACATGAGGACTGAGTTAAGGCTTCACTTATTTTTATATCTGTCCAAGGATATGACACAGAACCTGTCCCTTAGTGAGTATTTAATAAATGTGTTGAGTTTAATGGGATAAATACATGTTTATTATTATATTAAGCTACTTCAGGCTCATCAGGTAAGACACTGAAATATTAGCCTGAATTCATTCAAGATAACAATGTGAATTTAAGCTTGAAGGGGAAAAAAAAAAAGAATGAGTGACATAGATGAAGGCTTCCCATTCACTACAAATGCTGGTTTTGAATGTGATAAACTGGTGGAAAAATGTTTAAGGGAGCAATTATGAGAGGAAAATCACTGAGAACAAAATGAAGTTGAGGCATAAAATCTCAATACTGTCAGGAAAGCACACCTGGAAAACTACTGAGAAATCTAAGCAGTGATGGAGGTGGGAAACTTTCCTCTTTAATTATGAGGAAATTGGTGAATAAGAGAGCTTTCTGTGTGCACAGGCTAGCACTCGAATTTGGCAATCAGTTTACCAACAGTTGCAGATTCACCTGTGAGGCATCTAAAGACTTCAAGGAATAAGTAATATGTACAGGATTAGGTGAGAGATACCACAGGAACTGAAGAAACACCCATTTTTCCCTCCCAATTTGCAGCCCAAGAGGTTTTCTAACTATTCTGTTGTTTTTAAAAAGAAAAAAAGAATTACAGAACTATATTTTGCATACTTTCCTAAATCTTAAGCTAGCATCTAAGTTCCACTATTATTCTCTCATTTGTAAATGCATATAATAATAAACTCTCTGAGAAAATACCTGCAGAAGCAGACTATCAGAGTTGGAAGAGCCCTTGTTCTACAAAAATATCTGAAATAGAAGAGATCATCTACTCTTACCTCACACTCCTCTCACCATTTTACAAATGGGAAAACAGAGGTCCAGGAAAGAAAAGGGTTTTGTATAACGTCAAAAAGGGTAGCTAAGTGGTGCAGTGGATACACTCATCTTCCAGAGTTCAAATTTAGCCTCGGACACTTACTAGCTATGTGACCCTGGACTACTCACCTAATCAGGTTTTGCCTCAATTTCCCTCATCTGTAAAATGAGCTGGAGAAGAATCACTCCAGTATCTTTACCAAGAAAACCTTAAATGGGATCATGAACAGTCAGAAACAACGAAAAAACAAGAAAAAGTCACAAGGAATTAAAAGGAAGGGCTAGAGTTGGAACCCAGATTTCTCCTAAATCCTTCCCACCTGAACACTGTCCAAAGCACCTAAGGCATTGCTCATGAAACTGAACACATGGTAAGAACTCAGTAAATGTTTGTTGAACAAATATAGTGAGCACATAAATCTCCTGCTTTTCAATGCTGTCCTCTGCCATGGTGGTGGACAGTTATTTATTTCTCTTCCAGTGCCCTCCTCTAGATACTGATATAAAAATCACTTGAGTGTAGTATAGAGCAGGAAAGGGCTCTTCTTGGCCTGCCACAGCTCAGGTCTCAGAAGTTGATTATAGAATTGTTGTTGCAGCTCCTAGCACGACTGATTACTGAGTTTCAGAAAAGGAATTAAAGTTCACAAACCAGACTGGGCTGCCTTAGGGGGTTATAGGGTAGAAGGAAAGAGAGCAGGGAGGGCTTAGTCAATAAGCCAGAATGACCATTAAATGCTGCTACCACTCCCATCCCCCAACAATACCCAAGCTCTTTCAAGTCAGAATCTTCAAGGAGCAAAGTCAAGGAGAAAGCTATGGTGTAACCTCTAAATAATAGGGCACAGAGAGGGCTTCTTTCTGCTGGCTGGCTGGTCATCTCAGCCAGCACAGCAAGGGGAGCTGACAGCCCAATCTTAATTGGGTTCCACCAGGTTTTTCCTGGCTTTGAATAAAAGGTGCCTCCAGGGGAAAATCCTGTCTTTATACTAAGATAAGAGAATGCCTTTCAGTCCAGCATTTGAAACATTCTTTCTCTCCTCTCTCCCCCCTACCTCCACCCCAGATGGAGATAATCCCTAACCTTATTTTTACTTTAGATTGTATGACTTTGGGCAAGTCCCCTTTAATTCTCGGATCTTATCTAGTGACAATTCCTTATTTATCCTGTATATAGCTTGTTTGTACATAGTTCTTTGCATGTTGTCTCCCCCACATTCAACTGTGAGCAGCGACTGTCTTTTATCTTTCTTTGTAACTCCAACATTTAGCACAGTGCCTGGCACAAAGAAATAGGTTTTTAATAAATGTTCACTGATTAACTACCCTGAATTTTAGAACCTTCCTAAGAGGACATGACTTCTTTCGCTCTTGTGACTTAATGAGAAGGCTGGGAAAGCTGAGCTTCTTTTAAGATATGCTGTGGCAGTATAAGGCAGTATTATTTGCTCAGGCTTCTTCAACTGAAAAGGTCAAAGTAGCAAAGGGCATTTGGAAAGATTTGGTAAAGGCAGCTGCTTATGCCCATCATAAAAGACAGCATCAGATATTCATTCAGCACACACTACTTGGGATGGGGGTGGAAAGGAGAGCGGATAGAGACAGCAGGAATCAATGATTCATCTCAATTCTGAGCTTTGCATTTTCAAATGCAATCATGAATATTTTTTTCAGCTACTATGTAATTTGGAGGGAGAGACATCCCTCCCCTCATAGCACTGCAATTAGAAAATTAGTGGAACAAGATTTGGGTACACAAAATACTGAAGGCCTCTTTGTATCCCTACCCCTTTTTTACAAGGAAAGTTAATTGGTTAGTTGTTAATCATAATAGAAGGAAGATTTTATTGAAAGATTCAGAAGGCAATCTCCAGAAGGTTAGGAAGATCCCATATGAAGGACTTTTACAGGAACAACAACCACTCATGAAAGATGAGAGGAAATCTCCATACTGAGTTAGAAATAGATGAAGTTAACCACATAGGGGGCTCTGAATCCTAGAGGTAGCAAGCACCAAAGCCAAAGAGTGTGTACATTCAACTTGTTCCACCTGTTCAAGGCAGATACCCTTTTCCCTCACCCTAAAAGGTTTAGAGTTGGTTTACTGTCTTCTTAAGAAAGGTAGCACATACACAATTAAGATTTTAAAAGGCAGCATGACATAGTGAATGGGGAACTGGCATCAGAATCAGGAAGACTGGGTTCAAGATATCTCAAACATTCTGGGTGTGTAACACTGAGCTACTCAGTTAATCTCTTGGTGCTCCAGATCACAGATGTCAAGCTTGTGTTGGACGTTAGTCTATGACATTTATATTTAACTAAACAAACAAAACCACAATAAAATATATACTTTTTAATGTGTTTTTCTAAGTCAATGTACTGACTTTTAAGCTAGTGGACACAATTTCTATTTGAATGTGATATCACTGCAATAGACAACTCTCTCTGAAACAAGAGTTGTAGAAAAAATGCCATCCTGTATTGGTAGAGGAGAGTTCCACAAAATAAATAAAAATGCAATAGAACACAGACACTATTAATGTGTTTTTCTAAGTCAATGTGCTTACTGCTAGGTTAGTAAACACAATTTCTATTTGAATGTGACATAACCACTGTAAGCTACTCTCCTGAAACAAGGGTTGCAGAGAAGGTGCCATCTTGTGTGGTAGATATTTCCTCACCAGGACCTCCTTTTTACCAAGAAAATCACAGATCCAACTCCTGATCAATCCAGAAAATCTGTTTAATAATGTTAAAATCTAGTGAAAATCAGTTGTCAATAAGAAGTGAGAAGTGTCATCTTCTAAGAGTAGTATAAAATTTTCAAGAAATAAAAACACAATTTATATCAGAAAAAAAATATTTACTCTAAGATACTTAAGGTATTGTCATTATTCATGTTCAGCTGTTAAGACTTCAGGACCTCATTCGGAATTTTTTGTTTGTTTGTTTTTAAAGCAAAGACACTAGAGTAGTTTGCCATTTCCTTCTCCAGCTCATTTTACAAATGAGAAAATTGAGGCTAATAGGATTATGCAATTTGCCCAGTGATACATCAAGTGTCTGAGATCCAGTTTGAATTCAGGAAAACGAATCTTCCTGATTCCAGGAGCAGCACTCTATTCATTGTGCCATCTACCCTGCCCCATACTTAAGACAACTGTACTGTATACTGACGAAGCTGAGTTCAAATCTAGCTGTGTAATCCTAGGCAAGTCATTTAATCCTTATTTTTCCTCGATCCTCATATATAAAACGGGGACATACTACAGAAGAAAATGGCATAAAACTCCAGTATCTTTGCCAAGAAACCCACGGATATGACTGAAGCACCCACTACTGTATATTGGACAGTTATACTTTATTATCTTGTAAAGAAAAAAAAAAAAAAAGACAGGAGAGCAGACCAACATTTTTGAACAAATCTGACTTCTTTTGTCTCTAGAGCAAAAGTCTTTCTTTGCATGGGCAAGGCTACAAATAAAAAATTGATGCCCTAATTGGCATGTAAAAAAGTGGGCCCTTGCCCACCACCTCTAGCATTTTAAACCATAATAAGGTTATGTATCAAAACTGTTACTTCTCACTAAACACAACACCCTAGCCCTAATTTCTATGCTTCTCTAAACTCTGCCCCTTAAAAAAACAAACTTTTTTTGCCACAGAATGACTTCAAACAGTTTGCCCAGTAAAGCTACAAAATTGTCTGTTTATACAACCACCAAGTTACCAGGTAAGAACGACAATGTTTTTAAACACTGCTACCAGAAAACTATTACAAGGTACTCCAGTGGAATGGGGTGGGGTAGGAAGGGGGTATAGTCCAGATATTTGGAGCTAAAAGGATAATTGTAAAAGGCCTCCGCTTTTCTAGATCAATTATAAGCAGGCAGAAGAGCAGTTCTTAGAACACTGGAGCCAACTTTTCCCGTCACTATCCCGAAATGACTCTTCCTTAATAAAGTTCATTTGTTTAAAAAAGGGAAACCAATCCAATTCTTGACGGCAGAGTCCATTCAGGAAGAAGGAGGGGAGGAGTTAGAGCCGAGATCCGCAAACTAGGGGAGGTGTTAAGGGAGGGCCCAGACAACTGTCAGAGACATTAAAATTCCCTATTCTTCTATTCTTTTTTTTCTTTCGTAGTTCTCATTTCTCCCCAGTTTGACCGTGCATGGTTCAGCCCAGCCGGGGGGAGACTTGAGGGTAATGATAGCCTGACCTCCAGTTAGGGAAACTAGCAGGACATTTTGAGTTTTAGAATCCTTATCTTCTATTCTTCATATCTATTTTATGCTCACCTACAAGTTTCGATGAAATGAGATAAAGAAGAAAGCGATGGAATTCAGGAAGGTGGAGGGAGAGAAGAAGAAATAAGAATTATGGATTATCTAAAAGTCACTGAGCTGAATGATCACAAGCAAGTCACTTTCTTAATCTCTTGGATGCTCCATTTCCTGATTGATTGTAAAATGAGGGAGTGGGTCGACAAAATTCCTTCCAGCTCTATCTAAATCTCACTCTCCAATCCCACCTCCCCAAGTGCAAAGACACTTACCTGGGACATTTGTGGCCTGAAGTTGATGTCTTTGAGGTCTATAGATCCAGGTGAGAGGTTGTGTAGCAGCTGACACAAGAGTACCCCATCCCTCAGAGCTTGGGCCAAGTCGAAGACCACCGCCGAGGGCCACACCACCCTGTGGTTGGGGGGCAGGACTTTGCAGTCAATGAGCCAGCGGCCGCACTGCCGCCACTCCTCCATGGTGGCGGCGCCCGACGCGCCCGCCGAAGCCAGCCGGCTTCCCCTGCCTCTGACCCAGAGCCCGGCGTTGAGGGAACGCAACAGTCAGTGCCCGCTCCCACGGGTACAACGCCTCAGAGTCCGGCTCGACTCAGCTTAGGGCTCAAGATGAATCTCTCGGGCCCGGAGAAAGGAAAGTGTACATGACCCCGGCCATATCTCCCGAACTCTGGGTTGTCTCCCAAGAAAATAAAGAGGAGGGACAGGGAGCAGGAGGTGACCGTCTGATTCTCTTCTCCTTCTTTTTCAGGAGACTTACTCCTCCCGCAAAGTGGTTCGGCTCTTCCCCACCAGCATCCGCCCCCAGTCGATCTCCTCCGGGGCGCAGAGGCTTCAAGTCCAGGCGCTGCCTGTGGGCGGGGGGCGAGGCGATCCAGGGGAGTTCCCTGGAGGCAGCAGACTTGGCAGAAGCGACCACTCTCCCTCCGCACCACGGCAGGATCGCGTCCCCCGAGATTTCCACGTGTGTCGAATCCCTCTGGCGCGAGAAGCTCGAGTCTCGCACTCCCAAGCTGGGGTTTGGAAAGCCAAGAGAAAGTCCCCAGACTCTTCGGCCCAAGCCGGGTCCTCCCTTCACACACACAAGTCTGGGGCTTGGGGAGAGGTTCAGCTGCCCGCGCCCGCTGCTGTCCGGGACGCGCTGAGCTCCGGAACCGGCCAAGAGCGCCGCATTCTCCGCCCGCCCGACCCTCCGAGCCGCACACAGATGCGGCTCCTTCTTGCAGCTCTCTCTCTAGGAAGTGTCCCCTTCAGAAGACAAAGAGTCCCGTCCTCCCTCTCCCAGTGCCCGCCCGGCAGCCCCCCGCCGCCGCCGGCTGCTGCTCCTTTGTTTGCCCGGCTGGCTCGCTCCCCCCGCGCTCCAGCGCTGGCTCTGGGGAGAAGGAGGCTCGACTTTCTTCTCCGGCTGCCCCAGACTCTGCTCCGCGCCGCTCCTCTCCGGTCCTGTCTGTTCTCCCGTCCGCGGCGCTCGGCTCAGCTCCCCTCCTCTCCGGCGCCGAGGTGCAGACTAACTACAGCTGGAGCGAAGGCAGGCTACGCGTTCCCGCAGAACCGGCGCGGAAGGGAACGCGCGCCCGGCGGACTGTAGAGAGCGCGCTCCCTTCCTCTCACTCACACTCAACCGGGCGCGCGCTCGGAGCTCCTCCCTCTCTTTTCTTCACCTCTTTCCTTCTCTCCCTCCTTCCAGTCTCCGGTTTCCGTAGCAAAGAGAGAAAGTTACGAGAGGTTTGAGCCTGTGGGTGGCCAGTTTAAAGATGCTCCTGCAAAGAAGGGAGTAGGAAGGTTGCAGTGTCATAAGATCTTCCTGGTCCTGCCCCTCGTCTTTTCTGGCACCCCTTAAGGCCCCGTTGCTCCTAAAGACCGGGGACCCTCACAAGAATGCCTCCCTTGGCACTTATTTGGGACGCAGAGAAGAAAGAGGTAAGGAATTCGGACAGCATCCATCAACTCCTCCGAATTGGCCTGCTCATTGTACAAAGGTTACTCTTCCTCCTTTTCTCCTCTTCCACCTTGTACCAAAGGTTGGGAATCCCCCTCCCAGATGCCCGCTAGCTCTGGCGCTCCCTGCCCGTCCTTCCTCCCGTTTGCGAACGTTGGCATCTTGGATGGAATAAATGTGAAATGTGGAAACACGAAAGAGGAAATGCAACTGCGGCAGTTCCCCTTCAGCTGGTCCCCAGCCCAGGGACACAGCTTCACCTCCACCCACGCTGCAATTTAGCCTAAGCAGGATACTAGGTTTCAGCCCCCTTAGTTCTGTGTTAACTCATTGCTCACATCTTCAGTTTCTCCATGTCGGTATGTGCCAGTGCTGGACCCGAGGAGAGGGACTGAGGGAAATTGTTTCTCAGCACGGATTTATTGATAGGGAAACTGAGGCAGCAAGTTTCTTCACACAGATGGGAATTTACAAAGGGGCATTAAATAATAACACCTAAAATATCTAATTATAATCACTCCAACTCACAAATATGTGACATTGTAAGATTTACAAAGCACTTTTCTCACAACTCCACGAAGTAAGCAAATTTATGATTAGATTACCCCATTATACAGACCAGAAAAAGGAACTCGGAGAGGAGAAGTGATTTGCTCAAATCACACAAATAGTGTCAAAGAATCTAAATGTTTTCCCATTATATGGGACCATTTATTAGAACCTGGGATCTCTAATCTGGGCTTTACTTTTATGGGGTTAGAAATATCCAACTACTCTTCAATAATAACATGACTCAAACCAGTGCCACTTATTCAGTGATGAAGAGAGCCATCTGTATACATCCAGAGAGAGAACTGTGGGAACTGAGTGTGGACCATAACATGACATTCTCACTCTCTCTGTTGTTGTTTGCTTACATTTTGTTTTCTTTCTCAGTTTTTTTTTTCCTTCTTTCTTGATCTGATTTTTCTTGTGCAGCAAGATAACTGTATAAATATGTATACCTATATTGGATTTAACATATATTTTAACATATCTAACGTGTATTGGACTACCTGCCAGCTAGGGGAGGAGGTAGGGGGAGGAGGGGAAAATTTTGAACAAAAGGTTTTGCAAGAGTCAATGTTAAAAAATTACCCATGCATATGTTTTGTAAATAAAAAGCTTTAATTTAAAAAAAAAAGTTTAAAAAAATCCAGCTAGTATATTCCCTTTTCTGTACATTTTAACTTAGCCTTGAACAAAGGTATTATACTCAAAATAAAAGCTTCCTAATAAATAGTCAAAAAAATGAAATGAGTTACCTTGTTAGGTAGTGAGCTTTTTATCACTGGAAATATTCAAGCATAAACTAGATAACTGACCATTAAGGGGATGTTATAAGTGGAAACTCATGATTCCTTATATAGGATGAGACTCCTTTCAACAAATATTTTTGAATACCTACTAAGTATATGTAAAGTAATATACTTCACATATATATATATACATATGTCATATATATATATATATATATATATATATATATATTTGTTTTAGTTGATTAGAATTCTCCTTGAACCATAGAAAGAATGACTAAACTTTGTGTAGTGATCTACACATTTAAAGGTTTAATGAAAAGTGACCTCACTCATTTTAGCAATTAATCCTGGAATATGGCAGCTTCCTTCCCCCCAAAACATGTTCTTTGCCCCTATGTAACCATGTTAGCGATTACACTTTAAATCCTACCTAGCAAAACAGTTTACTTAGGAGATCAGTTCTAGACATCATCCACAAAAATGCATTTAAAGAAAAGGGCTGTGGATATACAAGGCATGGTCTTTGAGACGCTCTCCTTCCTTTCCTTAACAAACACACACAGTAGTCCTAGATAATTGATTGAATTAGAATCTATGAACTCAGAGCTGGAAGCACTTCCAAAAAAACATAGAGTATCAGTACTGGAAGGAACCTTAGGATAAAGAACATATAAAGTCAGAAATGGGAAGAACTTTATAATATGTTGGTTGGCGCTGAAAGAGACATTGAATCCTTTAATAGAATCCCTTCTTTATACAAATTAGAAAACTGCGGCCTACTTACCCAAATTCACACAGTTAAATAATGTGAGAACTAAGTCAGCATTTTCTCCCTGTACCATTCAAATTGTCTATCCAATTTGTTTGATAATTATCTTAATGTATATTAGTTTCATCACCTCAATGAGATTACAAATGCCTAGAGGGCAAGGACTGGTTTCTCTCTCTCTCAAAGTATAAACCAAGTGCAGGGATAAGCATTTATGTTTGATAAATATTTGTTAGTTGAATGAATAAAGAAAGGGGAAAGAAATCTCTCTGCCCATATTTCTGCTTTACCCTTTTTTTCCCCCCCTTTCAACAGCCTGACCTGGTGTGTGTCCATGGTAACAAGTAGCCTCTTATTAAGCTGCAAGCTTTGGGGAGATTTCAGACTGTTTATTCCTTATGCTTCCTCCCTGGGCCCCTAACTCCCTCCATGCTGCCGTGAATACAGAGGCTGGGAATGTGAGTAGAGAAAAAACGATAAACTTTCCACCAATAAAGCAAGCATTGATTTGGTGCCCCCTATTGGACCCTAAAGGCAGATAATGAATCTGTTTTCCCTCCCACTCCCTAAAAGCTTTCTGTTGGAATTGGGATATTGCTCAGCTGTTCACTCTTGAGAAGACTCCAGGAAAAAAACAAAAACAAAGAAACATAATATATCTTTTTTTTTAAGATTGAACAATCGTTTTCAGCCATGGGAAACACAGTGCCCAGGAAGTCAGCAAGAGCAAACATTGTAGGTTTATATTCTAAGGAGGGGATGGAGTGATTTTATAGGTTGGAATCTGAAAATGAGATTTGAAAATGATTCTTGGGAGAAGGTAGGTGTCTAAGTGGATAAAGCACCAGCCCTGGAGGCAAGAAGACCTGAGTTTAAATCCAGCCTTAGACACCTCCTGGTTGAAAGATTCCCAGACCCCAACCTGGAAAGTTACTTAACTCTGATTGCCTAAAAAGGGGGGGGGGGGAGGAGAGAGGTGGGAGGAAGAAAGGAGGGAGAGATAGAGACAGAAATAGATAGAGACTAAGATTGGCTAAGATGACAGGAAAAGATGATGATACATGTTTGAGAGGATGTGGGGAAACTGGAACACTAATGAATTGTTGGTGAAGTTGTGAACTGACCCAATCCTTCTGGAGAGCAATTTGGAACTATGCCCAAAGGGCTGTCAAACTGTGCATACCCTTTGATCTAGTAGTGTCTGTATCCCAAAGAAATCATGAACAAGGGGAAAGGGCCTACATGTGCCAAAATGTTTGCAGCAGCCTTTTTTGAGTAGATGCTCATTAGTTGGGGAATAGCTGAATAAATTATAGTATGTGAATGTAATAGAATATTACTATTCCATAAAAAATGATCAGCAGGCTGATTTCACAAAGGCCTGGAGAGACTTGCATGAATTAATGCTGAGTGATGTGAGTTGAACTAGGAGAACATTGTACATAGCAGCAAGATTATGTGATGATCAACTATGATGTACTTGACTCTTTTCAACAATGAAGTGATTCAAGTCAATTCTAGTAGATTTGTGATGGAGAAAGCCATCTGCACCAAGAGAGAGGACTATGGGGACTGAATGTGGTGCACAACATAGTATTTTCACTTTTGTTGTTGTTGTTTTTCCTTTCTCATTTTTTTTTCTTTTTGATCTGATTTTCTTGTATGCATGACAAATGTGGAAATATATTTAGAAAAATTCACATGTTAAACCTATATTGGATTACTTGCTGTCTAGGGAAAAGAGGAAGGAGAAAAATTTGCAACACAAGGTTTTGCAAGGGTGAATGTTGAAAATTATCTTTCCATGTATTTTGAAAAGTAAAAAGCTATTATTATTATTATTAAATGAAAGAGAAAGAAAGAAAAAAAAGAAAAATGCCAGTTGTTTTACTTTCACTATCCTGGTTTCCTCCTGCACCTTATCAATGTCCTTCTTAATCTGTGAAGCCCAAAACTGAACCAAATACTCAAGATATGGTGTGACAAGGACAAAAAACAGAGGGCTATAGCTTCCTTATTCCTGAAAGCTAGGCTTTCTTTAATGCACCAAGATTCCATTACCTTTTTCAACTGCTGAATCACTCAGCTGACTCATGTTGAGTTTGCACTACCCTAAAACTTGCACAATCTTTGCAAACTATCTCATAACTATGCCTCTTCCATCCTCTCCTTTGTATGCCTGTGAAACCTGGACAGTATAGCATCATCATGTCAGGAAACTGAATGACTTCCATTTGAATTGTCTTAGAAAGATTCTGAAAATCACCTGGCAGGATAAGGCACCAGACATTGAGGTACTTTCTCCAACTAACCTGCCAAGCAATCAAACTTTACTTTAGAGAACACAACTCCGTTGCGTTTGCTACAGTGCCCGAATGTCAAATGTACACTTACCAAAAAGGCCAATTATGGAGAATTCCCATAGGGCAAGGGCTCACAAGGTGATCAGAAAAATATACAAGACATAATTCCTGGACACTCTCAAAACTTCTCATAAGAACTTTGTGATTGACTGTGTAACATGGGAGCTGCCCAACATAACATGATCTCATCAGAAAAGTTGCTATGCTCTATGAGTAACATAGAATTGAAGTAGCTCAAAAGAAACTCTAGATACCCCAAATTTAGAGAATCTTCCCCAAAAGTACACATGAACTATTTGTGCCTGACTTATGGTAAGAGTATTCCAAACTCATATTGGTGTGATCAGCCACAGTCAGACACACTGTAACTTGATTCCAACACAGTGATGTCATTTTGGTCCTCTTCAAGAATGAAAGATAACAATCAACCAACCAGCTTTGTGAAATCAATGTTTTGAACCCCCAAATAAGACTTTATAGATATATATATATATCCCTATTACTTTCTTGATTACAGTTCAATACTTTAGCCTAGGGAAGTTTAAACTGAAGTCCTTTTCTAGATTCCAAGGATCCTTGAACTTGGATAAGAAAAAAAAAACTAAATCTTTATTTTTTTTTCTTACTAACAATTAACTGAAATTTATTTAGCATTGCCTTCTATTATGAATTAAAAAAAAAAACTATCATTCTGAAAAGGCTCATACACTTTTATCAGATTTCCAAAAGAGTCCATGATGTAGAAAAGGTTAAGAATCCCTATTTTATACTTTTTATATTCCATCATGCAGTGTATATAGATATCCCTCCTAGTTTTTGCATTAACTACAAATTAGATGAGTACACTATTTTTAAAAAAATTTTTTTTAACTTTATGTCCTCAATAAATATTTGAAACAGGAGAGGGCCAGCCACAAATCTAGACAGATAGGTAGTACCAATAAAGTTGTTGTGAGTATAATATTTGTAAAGTACTTAACATAGTGGCTGGTACAGAGTGGACATTTAATAAATGTTTATTCTCTTTCTTCCTAGGGGTCCTTCACTAGGAACTTCCTGACATGTGAACATTGAACAATATTTCCCTTTAAATCCAGCCACTGAATCCATTTGGAATTCATCTAAGTGGATTATCCTCTAGTCTATATTTCTTCAGCTTTTCCATTACAGTAATATGAGATATTTTATCAAATGTTTTGATAAAATCTAGGTAAATTCTATCTGCAACTTTTTCCTGATCTACTCATTTAGTAATTCTGTCTTAAAAAGAAATCAAACTAGCCTAGAATGACCTGTCCTTTCTTGATGGAGTCATGATGGCTCTTTGTAATCATTCCTACCTTTTCTAAAGATTGAGTAAGCATTTCTTTGATCATCTGTTTTAGAATTTCTACAGGAATTAAAGCTAAACTCACAGGCATATATGAGAGTGTTTAGACTCTCTTCTATTCCACTTTTTGAAAATTCAAACATTTGTCCTTCTCCAGTCCAAAATAGCTAGACCTTACAGTAGATACAGTATTGGGTCAACAGTCAGGAAAACCTAAGGTCAAACACATCCTCAGAAAGCTAATAGCTGTGTAATCCTGGAAAAATTACTAAATCTTTACTTCAACTGAAAAGTAAGGAAAATAGCACCTGCCTCCCAGTATTATTGTTGTAAGGTTCAAATGAGAGAATATTTGTAAAATGTCTGGCACCCAGTAAGTACTTTATGCATGCTTGACATTTATTCCCAACAACTTTTCAGTTGTTTTGATATGTCTGTACAATTTTCCATATCTTGAAATCTTCCAATTTTTCTAGCACACAAGGATTTACATCAATTGGTCCAGGTGACTTGAATTTATCAAGCACAAATAGTGTCAGCCAATTAACATTTATTAAGTATCACTTGCTAGAGATACAGAACAAGGCAAAAGAGAATACTTGTTGATGGGGAGACAATATACCAACAACCACGCAAGGATTGGTTTGAAATATTGACACAGGAAATGTAGTAGAATCAAGAGAGAACAGGAAAGGCTTTCTGTAGAAGGTAGGATTTTAGCTGGCACTTGAAAGAACCCAGGAAGAAGCCAGAGAAGAGTGGGTAGAGGGATAGCTTTGGAATAGAAAAATATAGGTATGTTCATCTACTTCCTCTGACACAAGTTAGCCCTGTGACTAGAGTCATTTAATCTTTCAGTGCTGGCAGCTTTCTGAGGCTCTATGCTTCATGTGAGTTGCTAATCTGAACTAGTGGAGTGAGTTTAGATTTCTCCATGCTAATGAAGCTGTTAGTGCAGACCAAAAATATAAATACTCATCTTGTATAAGATGAGTCATAACTTTTATTCAGTGGACCCAATTTTCAAGAATCCCAGTTTACAGCATTACAATATAATGCTCTTGTACTATCTCACTTAGATTGGATATCATCTTCCTATACTTTATTTTTGTTCCGTTGTTTTCAATGCAGGAATCACTGTTCTTGGTAGAGAGAACAACAAAGTAAGAGTTAAACAATCCTCTTTTTCTCTCTCTAGTCAGTTATCATGCTCGCCTATTAAATTCTACTGGGGAAAAATAATGAGCATAAGCAAATAGAGAATATATTTTTTAAAAAGTAAATCCAAACTACTTTTTTTTTTGGGGGGGGGGGAAACACTGATTACTAGGAGAAACCAGGAAAGGGGAAGGTCTTTGGTAGAGGTAGCATGCAAGCTGACCCTATAATGGAATCCTAAAGGGAGAGAGGGGAGAGAATATCTCAGGCCTGAGGGATGGAATATCCTATATGGGGCTAGATGTGTATAGAATTTCTACTTAAAATATGAAAACAAACAAGCCTCTTTCATATCCACGTTTACATCTGTCATCTTAAATCTGGACTATCATCACTGATAAAAGTAAAAACTTACTAAACACATGATAGTAGAGGCAGGGCTAGAACTCAGAACTTTGGTCTTCTAGATTTGCTATTTTATTATTTGCTATTATATGAGACATCATCATTTTGGGAAAGGGTGAATGATCATGTTTCATGAACTTATGTTCCATAAGTATATATATATAGCATTTACTCCACTGCTTCAAGTAGCTAGGAGTGGATCTAGGTGAATAATCCATTTACCAGTGTAGATTATTCTCTCCATGCCTCAGTGGAGAATCATGAATTGCTGTAGTTTAAAAAAAAAAAAAAATCAACCTTTGGTAATCAGTCCTCTGGCGGCAAGAGTCTCTAACTGGAACTTTGGTGAACACCATCCATCCTTGAGCTTGTATTGAAAACTTTTTCATCTTGAAAAAAAAGTTCCCAAGCCTGAAAGGCAGCATGGAGGAGTGGAGAAAGGGACAGCTTTGGAGTCAGAAAGATATACTTCCTCCGACACAAGTTAGCCCTATGACTAGAGTCATTCAGTCTCTCAATTCTCTTAGCATTGAGGCCCTATGTGTCATATGAGCTGCTAATCTGTACCAGCAGAATGAATTTAGATTTCTCCACACTAATGAAGCTATTAGTGCAGAACAAAAATATAAATAAAGGGTACTAAATGAGTCATAATTTATATTCAGTGGGCACAATTTTCAAGAACTTTAGGTTACATCAGAACTCTGATCAAAGCAACAGCCAATTTTGACACAGGAGAATTCAGAGGAAAACATACTTCCTTTCCATAGAGAGATGGGGTACTATAGATGTGGAATGGGGCAACTACTGCCTTGTTCAATTGTTTCTGACTCTTTGTGACCCCATTTGGAGTATTCTTGGCAAGGGTCTTGAAGTGGTTTGTATTTTCTTCTTCAACCCATTTTACATTTGAGGAATTGAGGCAAATAGGACCATGTGACTTTCCTAAATTCACACAGCTAGGAAGTGTTTCTGAGGCTGCATTTGAACTCAGATCCTCCTAAATTCAGGGGCTGAGCTCTAATCTAATTCTCTTATTTTAAAGAGAACAAATGGAGGCCTTACAGAGAGATACATCAAT
Source organism: Sarcophilus harrisii (assembly GCF_902635505.1). Lineage (NCBI taxonomy): Eukaryota > Metazoa > Chordata > Mammalia > Dasyuromorphia > Dasyuridae > Sarcophilus > Sarcophilus harrisii. Next base: position 486,335,724 of record NC_045427.1, read on the forward strand.
TGCCCCTAATCACAGGCGGTATGGCATTGGAAAGTGATATAACGTAAAAAAAAAAAAATATATATATATATATATATATATATTTTAAATGAAGGGATTGGACTGGTCTTTTAAAATACATTTTATTAATGCCTTTTGTCTTTATATCACTACCGGGAAAATAAAAAAAAATTCTGAAGACTTCCTCTGACACCGCCCCACCCCCCCAAATCGATCCCTCCTGTAGAACCAAGAAAAACAATTAAGCAAAACTATCTAATACAATGGTCTCATCTGACATGGTACAGCATAATAATTGTTAATATTCACCAGTTTTCTGAAGGTTTGATCTATCGTTGTATTAGTCAGGAGATTTTCACAAATTTTTCTTGTATAATATTATAGTATAAAATTGTTCTCTTGGTTCTACTCATTCCATTCTGTATCAACTCACACAAATCTTCCAGATTTTTCTGATTATATGACATTTGATATTTATTATATATATATATTCATTCACTAAAATTTTTCTCCAATTAATGGAAGCCACTTTTTTTCCAGTTCTTTATTACAACAAAAAATACTACAATAAATATTTTTTTATTGGTATGGGCCCTTTCCCTATGTCTTTGACCTCTTTGGGGTATCTGCCTAATTGTGGTACATTGGATCAAAGGATAGGATCTCTTTAATGACTTTTGGGATATAGCTCCAAATTACTTCCTGTCCTGGTTAGATCATTCATAGCTCCATCAGCTGTACAGTGTTGTACTTATTTTCCATAATCCCTCCAAGAATTGTTAATTTTCTTTTTCATCATCTTTGACAATATGAAAGATACAATATGGAACTTTAGATTTGTTTCAATTTCAATTTCCCTTGCTATCAGTGATTTAAATAATTTTTCATATGTTGTTAATAGTTTGCATTTCTTCATTTGAAAACTAAACTTTCATATCCTTTATCTACTTATCTGTTGGGGAATTGCTCTTATTATTATACAGTGGCATAATTCCCAGTTTGTCTTGAATATTAAGCTTTTTCAGGAAAAAAATGCAAAAAAAAATCCCAGTAAACTATTTCCCTTTTCATTTTAACTGCATTGACTTTGTTTATGCAAAAAGTTTTCAATTTCATGTAACTGAAATTATCTCTTTTGATCATATTCATTCCTTGTTTCATTAAGAATTTTATTCCCTCCCAAAATTGTAATAAGTGGCTTCTTCCCCCTTTTCTAATTTATCTTGTATCCATAGGGGACTTATAGTGATATATGAGGTGAGGTTTTGGTCTAACTATTTCAGGCATGCTTCTTTCCATTTTCCTCAAAAATTTTTGTCCAATAAGGAATCCTTAGCCCTGAAGTTGGTATCCTTGGATTTACTGAGCACTATATTGCAATGTATGATTGCTTTCACATTTCATTTACCTAATTGCTTTAATTATTAACATTCACATGCTTTAAACCAATAATAGTTTTAATGACTACTATTTTTAGTATAGTTTAAGATATAGCCATGCCAGCTTTATTCTCATTTCCCCCCATTATATTACTTAAGAGTCTTAATATTTTATATCTCTATTTAGTTTCATTGGTACATAATTAGGCATGGTAATTAGCTTACGAAGTATCATCACTTTTGTTATATTAGTATAATTCAATTAAGAAAAATTAGTATCTTTATTATTTCTTTCTTTATTTGTGACAAAAGAGATTTTTAGATTAATTTATATGTCCTGAGTAGGTTAACTCTCAGATATTTCCTATATTCTAATTAATTTGAAAAAAATTACCTTTTCTATCTCTTATAATTGTTTACAATTTTCAAAATGAATACACAGAAAGACTGATAACTTCTGTGAGTTTAGGACTTGGCAGAGTGAATATAAAGCTGTGCTTGAAGCCAGGAAGTCTCAGGTTCAAGTCTAATCACTGACTTCACTGTGTGATTCTTGGAAAAGTCATTTAATTTGTACTCTAGAAAACATGCTAAGACTTTAAGTTGCAGAGAACATGAAAAATCTATATTGGCAGAAGACATTTCCTATACTAATAAAAAAATACAGATCTAGTGCCTATTCCTATTTTTATTTTATATTCTATACTGCACTGAAGTTGTAAATTGTTTCACTTAAATTTTTCAGTTAAATCTCTAGGGTTCACTAAGTAAAACTCATAACATTACGTGCAAATACTGAAATTTTTCTTTTTTTTCTACCTATACCTATTCTCACAATTTCCCTATTGTATGTGTTGAGGCAGCAATTCAGTAATTCAATAATTCAAACAATAGTGACATGAAATTCATATTCTGAAATTCTGTGACTTTTAATGGACTTTGAGGTCAAAATGAGGCAATAGTGTAACATGTCAATAAAATGTTATCTAAAGCTGCAAAAAATAAAAAAAATAAAACAACCATGACAGTAGCAACTTTTGCCTTACCTCTGATCTTATTGGAAAGGTCTCTAATCTCTCTCCATTAAATATAATGTTAGCTCATGATTTCAGATAGATAGTTCACTATATTAATCAAAGATCTATTAATTCCTTTGCTTGTTATTTCTCTTAATGCAAATAAGTATATTTTATTAAAGTGTTTCTCTATACCTATTGATATAGCCTTGTAATGTTTGTTTTTGTTAATAACATGGCCAAATATGTTTATAATATGTCCATTTTGAACCTGCTATAAATCCAATCTGCTCAATTTGAATAATCTTTTGAATACATGGTGGTAGCCTCTTTGCTAATATTTTATTTAATATTTTTGCAGCAATGTTAGTTATAAGTATTGATCTAAAATTTCCTTTCCCTGATTTACCTTTTCCTGGTTTGGATATCAGAAGCATATTTGTCTAATAGAAGGATTTTGGTAGCTTGCTTTCTTTCTTTATTTCTGCAAGCGATTTATATGCCATTGGAGTCATTTTTTTAAATATTATTTGGCAGAACTCATTTGTAAATATTCTGGACTAGAAATTTTTTCTGTTGGGAGTTTAAGAATTGTTCAATTCTTTTTTATGATTGGGCTATTTAGATTCTTGATTTCTTGTCCTATTGTTTTAATGTTTTATACTTTTGTATTTTTATAAGTTTTTGTTGATTTCCTTTGTTGATTTCCTTGGAACATAACTAGACAAAATCATTTCTAACAATTTTCTTAATTTCTTTTTTTTTTCTGGTTTGTTTTATGTGAATTTGGATGTTTTTGTTTTGGTAATTTCTCTGGTTTTCTCTGGTTTCTTGTTTTCTCTATTTTTAAAAATCAAGTTGCTTGTTTGTATTAATCGTTTAAAAATAGTTACCATGTTTATTCATGAATTGAATGGTTTTTGTTTTCATTTGTTTTTATTTTTCTTCAATTTTCAAATTTTCTATTTTGTGCTTAGGAGTTTTTGCTTTGTTGTTTTTCTACATAGTTTAAAAATATCACATACTCAACTTATTAATCTTTTCTTTTTCTTTTTTATTGTCAAGATCTTTAGAGTTATAAATTTTCCTCTGTTGTTCTGACTGTATCTCAAAATTTAATATGCTTATATTGACGATCCTCTACCTCTAAAGTTGTATGATTCTCAAAAAAAATTTTTTTTCAAAAGAATAAGACTCATCTTTATGTCTTGAAGAACATTGGAAGAAAGCATTAGTGGGAGGCATTCATATTTTGAAGTAAGCAAGGGTGTTATTGCATTCATGAAATTCAGTGGGATTATGTACCTTGAAGTTAAGAATGGAAAATAGCAAATTAAGAAGGAAGAAAGAACGACTAAGTATGTTTCCAACTGAAAGGTATGATAAGTAGCTTTGGAAATTGAAAAACATTTTGCAATTTCTGGCACCTGTTCAATTTGCGTCTGATTTGTACTGCTATTCTAAATAGTTGTCTTTCTAGGACAATAGTTGGCAGACAATTTAGAAACAAAGTCTTCAAAAGGGTCAAGTGTATAGCCAGGAAGAACAGATGGCTTTGGAAGGTAACAGGTTGTTTTTTCAATTTGGTAATTGGGATCATTAGCTCACTTCAGTTTGTTTTTCCTTTGTTGTGTCTAATGATAAAAATGGTTTCTGGGAAGAAAAAAGTACTTAGTTGGGCCAGAAAACAAATCTGGATGCACTAACAATCTAAAATTGATATCCCAAATTCCCCAAAACATTCATCTTTGGACAGTCATCTCATTCATTTCCACAACAGAGCCAAGAGTTTGACAATGAGAATTCATTCTTCACTCAGGTTTATTTTTGAATTTGATTAAAGCTGCATCAGGAGACTGGAAAATCTTTTTCTTCAATGCTACAAGTATCTATAAGCACTGAGAACAACTTGACAAAGAAGTGAAAAAAGAAAATTAGCACCATACTTCCAAGAAGTTCCTTAATAGGAGGTTATTTTAGGATCTTTCCAACTGAAAAGTGAGCTATTGCCTTTGTTTCAGAAGGGATGAGTCAAGATCAAGGATACATCACCAAACTTTCAATAGCCAAGGCCTCCTAAATTCCTCACTGGGTTTTAATTTTACAATGAAATTAACCTGAAGATTTTCCAACGGAACATGTTAGTTAAATCATAGAAGGCTAAGATTGGGGAAAAAAAACCTTAAAATAGTTTATTAGTCTAATATACAGGAACTATTTAAATTTTGGGAGGTAACTTTAAGTTAATATACTGGGGAAAGCTATGAGGATATGAACATTAATAAAACATTATAAAAATAAAATAAAAACATTATTCTGAGAAAGATTCTAGAACACAAAAATGATTAAAAACTCTTGCCTTAGGACATAGAAAGTTAGAATCTAAAGTTTTCTTTGAGAGCACCAACATCACTCCCTCATTTAGTCAAGTAGGAATTTGAGGCTTAGAAACGAGAAGACACTTAACCAAAATCATACTATAAATTAGTAGTAAAACTAAAACTGGTGAAGGGAAGAGTTGGGGAGAGATAAATTAAGGCCTTTATTATTGTCTGAAATGTGGCACAAATGGCAGCATGCTCTCTCTAGAGTCAGAGAATCTAGGTTTAATTCACTTTTCCCTATTCCCATCACGCCTCCCATATTTAATAAAAGTTTTGATTGAGCAAACTTTTGATTTCCCTTATCTATAAAATGAGGAAGTTGGGCTTTCCAGAGGACCAATGATGAAGCATGCTAATCACTACCTCTCGATAGAAAGGGGATGGAATGAAAATACAGAATAAGTCTTATATTTTCACACTTGGCCAATGAGGAATTTTTCTCGATTATGAATGTTTTAAAAGTTTTCCTTTTGAGATTTGTTTGGTTTTTTTCCCTCAATGGGTGAGGGCTGGAATGGAGGGGAGAAATAGGGTTTTCCTTCCAGTTTTTTGCTTCTCACACACATGACACAGTGAATAGAGTGCCAGTAAGGAAAACCTGAGTTCAGATCTGGGCACAGACACTTATTAGCTGTGTGACTGAGAACAAATCACTTAGACTCATTTATGTCTATCTCCTCCTCGTAAAATGATATAGAAAAGAAAATGATAAACACTCCAGGATCTTTACCAAGAAAACCCCATATGGGGTATAAATGGATTCATGAAGAGTCAGACATGACTGAAATGTCTGAAGAACAACAATGGAATGGAGAAACAAAGCTCAATCCATGATTCTTTGTTCTTTTTATTTTATGATCATTCTTGTGAGAGATCCCCTTGATTGTTTTTTATTTTATGCCAGACTGGAAAAAAAAATCAACTAATTAATATTGATGCCAATCAATATCTGAATTCTATAATCAAACATGTAAAATATCTGGATGGATTACTTTCCTTTTTTTAGTTATCAACCAGATATTTTGTCAGACTGTAAGCCCAGCTGTAGCTTCAGCTTTAAATTACCCTAATTTAATGGACTAATAATTAATAAGACTATAAAATACACTATGTCAGGTAGGGAATAATAAAAACATTAATAAGACATAGTTCTTGATCTTGAGGAGCTTTCTGCTACTAGAAGTGAATAGATCTATGTAATGTTCTTAGACGCTAGTTAACAATATTTGCATTGTTATGCCCATAGGGTTATAAGACAGTGCATACCTTCTGATCTAGTAGTGTCACTATTGGAACTGTATCACAAAAAGATAATAAAAAAGGAAAAGGACCCATATGTGAAAACATATTGTAGCAGCTCTTTTTGTAGTGGTAAGGAACTGGAAGTTGAGGAAATGCCCCTCAGTTGGGGAATGGCTGAATAAGTTATGGTATGTGAATGTAATATAATATTGTTCTATAAGAAATGATGAGCGGACAGATTTCAGAAAAGCCCGGAAAGACTTATATGAACTGATGTTGAATGAAGTGAGGAAGACCAGGAGTATATTGTTCATAGTTACAGCAAGATTATGTGATGATCAATTGTGATGGACTTCTCAAAATGCCATCTACATCTGGAGAGAGAACTATGGAGACTGAATATGGATCAAAGTATAATATTTTTATTTCTTTGTTTTTACCTTTCTTATGATTCTTTCCCTTTTGGTCTGACTTTTCTTGAACAGCATGACAAATATAGAAATATGTTTTTAAGACAATATTTGAGGTATAAATTAGAGTTGTAGATAGGTAGATAAGAAAAGGAGCTTTAGTTCAATCTGGCTTTTATGAACTATTATTACCAAAACAAGAAAGTATGGTTCAATGGAAAGAATATTGGACAAGGAGTCAGCGGGTCTGGCCTCCAGTTCTGAGTCTTTCACTAACACCCTGGGTCACATCATGTAAATCACTGTTCATCTCTGAGTCTTATTCTCTCCATATGAAATGAAGAGTGTGGATGAAATGATCTTGAAACTGTCTTCTAGCAGTAAGATTGTACCATTTTCCCCTAGTGATATGATTTTGGAGGTGGATGAAACACCTCTAAGGTCACACCATACCAGACTTCTCAAATGTTGTGATGAAGATTAGCAGGATCAATAGTGTCAAGAAGAAGTAGCTAATACAACAGAGAGAAAAGAGAATCCTGCACTTAGAGAAAGGAAAGATTTGGGGCTGAATCTAAATTTTATTGATTCAAAGCCATGTAACAATAAGAAAGTCACTTAATCTCTCTGATCTTCAGTTCTTCATCTATTAAGTAGGTATAATACTTGTTCTATTGACCTTCTAGAGTTGTTGTGAGCAGTTTGCAAAGCTTAAAATAATGGTCAAATTGCATTGATCAAGAGCCATATTATTATGTGCCAGAGACAGAATTAAGTGCTGGGGATATGAAGAAAAACAAAAGGCAGTCATTATCCTCATAGAACTTGTTACAGTCTACTGTGGAAGAGAACATGAAGACAACATATATAAATTAGCTATATACAGAATAAATTGGAGACAATACTCAGAAGAAAGTCACTAGCATTAGGGAAGCACTAGAAGAGGCTTCTCATAAAAAGTGGATTTTACCTGGCACTAGAAGGAATCCAAGAAAACCCAGAGGTTGAGATGAAGAGGGAGAGTATTCCAAGCATGGGAGGAAATCAGTAAAATATTCAGGGCTTAAAGATGGAATGTTTTATTCTAGGAATAGCCAGGAGACCTGTATTAAGAATACATGGATAGGTAGAAACTATGTGAAGACTAAAAAAATAGAAGAGGACCAGATCTGGAGGGCTTTGAATGCCAAATAGAGGATTTTATATTTGATCCTGGAGGTGATAGGGAGACACTGGAGTTTTTGAGTAGGAAGATGAAATGGTCAGTTTTATGCTGCTGTTGTTATTGGTCATTTGTTTCAGTCATAGGGTGATTTTGTGATTCCATTTGGAATTTTCTCGGCAAATATACTGGAGTAGTTTGGCATTCCCTTCTCCATCTCATTTTATAGATGAGGAAACTGAGGCAAGCAGAGTAAAGTGACTTACTTATCAGGATTACTGATAAGTCTGAGGTCAGATTTGAACTCAGAAAGATGAGTCTTCCTGATTCTAGACCAGCACTCTATTGTGCCACTTAGTTGTCCACCTGCTTTAGGAAGATTAATTTAACAATTGAATAGAGGATCAACTGGAATAGGGAGAGCTTTGAAGCAGAGAAACCAACCAACAGATTATGGTAAAAGTCTAGGTATATGAGAATGAAGGCCTGCACCTAGGTGGTATCAATGTCAAAGGAGAAAAGAGTATGTACAAGAGATGTCCCAAAAGTAAAATCAATGGGTCTTGGCAATAGATTGGATATGGAGGTGATAGAGTGGTGAGAAGATGTGAGAAGTAGAGGATGACATCTGGGAAGTTGGAGTGGTGATGCCCTGGATGGTCATGGGGAAATCTGAAAGGAAGGAAGATTTGGGAGGGAAGACAATTCTGTTCATGTGTTCAATTTTGAACATGTAGGCAATTGAAGACATGAGTCTGGAGGTTAGGAGAGAGGTTAGGGCTGGATAAATAGATCTGACAGTTATCAACCTAGAAATCAAAATTGAAAATATGGGAGCTAAAAAAAGAAAAGACAAGAAAAAAAAGAAAAAAATTTTAAAAATTAAAAATATTTTAAAAAACAAAAAGAAAAGAAAATATGGAAGCTGATGAGATCCTTGATGATAAAAAAAAGATCTAAATTATCATTAGCTTAAGTGATAGTAATGAAGAGAAAATTAGATACTACAGAAAGGCAGATAAAGCATTTATCAACTACTTGCTATTTCCTAGGTGCCATGCTAAATGTTGGAGTTACAAATACAAATGGATAAGAAAGTCCCTGTTGTTGAGGAGCTTACATTCTAACGGGGGGGGGGGGGGGAGAAAAACATAAAAAGGAGCTGGAAATGGGGTGTGTATGTGTACACATGTGCATGTGTTGGCCAGATAGTTGTATGAAGTCCTGGGTCCTAGTAAAATAAGTTAAGAACTCCTCTATCAGAGCCAGGAACCTAGAAATATAAAGAACCTATCCTAGGGGAAAGACAGAGAGGCTGGGCCTCAAAGATCTGGGTTCAAACCCAACTTTAAGCAGTTTTAGCTAAATGACCATGAACAAGTCATTTAATCCTGTTTACCTTAGTGTCCTCATCTGCAATAATAGCTGGAGAAGGAAATAGCAAAGCACTCTAGTAACTCTCCCAAGAAAACTCCCAATGGGGCATGAAAAGTCAGACATAACTGAAAAATGACTTAACATATTAGATACCACTTCCCCACACAACCCACACACATACTTCAGTTTTAATTTTATATTAACTAGAAATAGAAAGGATCTTAGCAAGTATTGAGTCCGGTTCTCCCATTTTATTAGGTGGCTTCTAATGTTACTTTCATTTCTAAATTTAGAAATCTATGGTCCTAAATTTGGTGTTCTTCACACTTAAGTGTATCATGTTGCCTCTACCTATAAACCAGGGCAGGTTTTCAGTATTAATAAATCTAACTTTATAGTTGAATAGCCAAGAAGCAAAACTTTATTTTTTTTCCTGGTACTTAATTGCTTTCTATTTTCAAAATACATGCAAAAATAGCTTTCAACATTTCAACATTTACTCTTTCAAAACTTTGTGTTCCAAATTTTTCTCCCTCCCTTCCCCCCAACTCTCTCCCCTAGACAGCAAGTAATCTAATGTATGTTAAACATGTACAATTCTTCTATACATATTTCCACATTTATCATGCTGCACAAGAAAAATGAGATCAAAAAGGAAAAAAATGAAAAAAAACAAAAGCAATCAAACAACAACCAAAAAAGGTGAAAATACTATGTTGCGATCCACCTTCAGTCCCCCTAGTGGTCTCCATCACAAAGCTATTGGAATTGGCCTGAATCCCTCATTGCATAACCTGGGATAGTCCAAAGTAAGACTGAAAAATTTGAGTCCCATCTATCTAGACTCTATCTCCCTGTCGTTCCCCCTCTGCTGATCCAGAATCTTTACAAAGCCCAGGGATTTTATTCCTACTTAGGAACTAAGAACTTGATACATGATTCCTTCCATGGAGATTTGTATTTTATGAGGAGGCTAGACACGGTAATTTCTTACCCAAGGTAATGATACACTAATAATAGGGTTTCTGGAGCCATAACATCTGAATGATAAAGTTATTTGGGGAAGGGGGAAACATTCCCTGTACCTCTCAAATCATATGTACTTCACATTCAAAGGCTGGTCACAAAGACGGGAGAAATGAAAACAAGCAGAATCGCCTAAGGTTAGGAAGAATGCGTTCTAAAGTCTACAGCTCTCAAACATCTCCATCTTGCAAATCCCATTTTCAGTCACATAATGCAAACTCAGCTGTCACCATTTCCCAGGAAACTCTAGGTGTAGAAAAGACCATCTGGCCCCCCAGTCTGTGTGCATTGGACTAGATTGTTGGTTTCTCTCCCTCTCTCTTTTAGCCTTAATTAAAAATGCAAAAGATAGAATTTTCATCTTTTGCTATTTTGACATTCAGAATGAAACTTTACAAATCCTCTTTTGGGTTGCCCCTTGCAACCTAGCCTCTTTAAACCTCTTCAGTTTTCTTACTCTGTCCTCCCCTCCACAGCCTTATTGTTGGTGACCTTCTGACTGTTCCTCCCACAGAATACACCTCCAGGCCTCATGCCTTTTCACTGGCTATATTCCAAGCCAGAAATGCTCTCACTACTCACCTTCACTTCCTGGTTTTCCCAATTCATCTCGAATATCATCTTCTGTAGAAGAATTTTTCTGGTCTCTTCCCTACCCTATTGCAAGTGCTTTCTCTTTAAAATTACCTTTTATGGATAGAGCACTGGCCCTGAAGTCAGGAGGACCTGATTAATACTTACTAGCTGTGTGATCTTGGGTAAGTCACTTAACCCCTATTGCCTTGAAAAAACAAACAAAAACATGAAATTACTTTCTATTGATACCCTAATTATATTTATTGTTCATTGCCTTCCCCAGTAGAATGTGAACCTTTTAAAAAGAAAAATTGTGGTTTTGGCCTTTTTTTGTGTCTGGCCAATACTTAGCTCAGTACCTGGCATACAGCAAGGGCTTAATAAATGCTTGTTGACTGTCAATGGCATAATGCATGTATGTATTTATGTGTGCATATAATTTAGAATAAAAAGGCAAGTGTACCCACATTATACCAAAAATGTACATATTTTGCCCAGGGTCACATAGCTAGTAAATATCTAAGGTCAGATTTGAACTAATAAAGAATCCTGACTTCAGACCTGCCACTCTAACCACTGCCCTATGAAGCCCATTCCTTTCATAGGGCTAGGGTCAAAACTACCCAATCCATTTTACACTGAAATCTTACCTGGGTAAGAACACACCTTAATCAATAAAAAATTCCCTTACATATTAATTGAAAGCCCTTTGATAACATGAAATGACTCTAGATATGTGGTATGGGATTTAGCTCTAAGATTTTATTAAGGCTTCTGAGTCCTCTATAAAATTATTGATTTAGCTAGAAAAGGTAATTCTAAAATCAGAGTGAACCCTAAATTCTAATAAAATCAGAGATATTATATAGTTTTTATATAACAAGAGAGAAAATGAATTTTCATAAATTCCTTTTGTCCAGATTTAAAACATAATAATAATTGAATGCAACTTTTAATAATAAAAGAATATATTTGGAATAAAAGTGCAAATGCACATATATTATACCAAATATATACATATTTTGTCCAGGGTCACATAGCCAGTATTTGAAACCAGATTTGAACTGAACAAAAATTCCTGACTCCAGACGTGGTTCTCTATCCATTACCCCATGTAGCTGTCCACTAATAAAAAGAATATATATATATATATATATATATATATATATATATATATATGAGAGAGAGAATAACATTTCACTAAAAGGGATTCAAAGTTGCTGTTCCCTAACATCAAAATAGATTACAAAGGTTTATCTGTTAAAACTCACTTGCTGTAAGATTTTATTGTTCATCTTGGAAAATGTCTTTTCACACAGATAGATTCTTTCAAATATTGATATCAGTCTATGATCATATGATTTTAATTGAGTATATTCATCATTTCAAAAGCATTTATAGATTTGTGTTGGATTCTTTTTTCAATATTTGTCCTTTAGCATGGTATTACTTTGTATTAATCATTTCTGGTTGAAAGTTAGGAAGAAGCTCTTCAATTGTATAGTTAAATGTATTTTAAAATATGGAAATTTCTTTTGAACATGTATCAAGTTCTAAAAAATACTTTTGGAACTGTAGTTTGAACTCAGAAAATATCTATCACAAATATGTGTGAGAATGGACATCTCATTTGTTTTAACTTTTGGTAGCACAAGAAGTGTATAAAGAGTTTGACAATGCTTGTGATTCAGATATTGTTAGTTGTCATCAAATTGACATCATCACATATAAACACTGTTTTGCCTTGTAATTTTAGTTGGAATTGATTAAGAAACATCACGCCTGCAGCAAAAGCTACTTTCTAAAGCTATTTGGTACTCAATAATGGCAGCTGAGTTTCAGAAAAATGTCAAATTTGGCCCTGAGATCAAAAGAAACTTTATTTTGGTCTTCTTTTCTTGTTTTGATGTGATGGATATGTACTGATAATAGAAAAAAAAGTCATAATTTGGCAATATGTGTGCCACTTAAAATGCTATTGAGTTATAACTGCCTCATTGCGATTTATAGTATACCTAACAGCCACATGAAGAAATGAGGGCATCACATAGTCCTTCAGTTATTCAACTCTGCCAGTGAAATACAAAAGCATCCATAGACAATCAGAAAACAAATGAGCATGGCTATGTTCCAACAGAATTTTACTGAAAACTGCTTACCACATGTACGATATAAAAACAGGTAGTAGACTGGGTTTAATCTACAGACACTCACTGGAATAGAACATGATGAATGAAAACTTCTTGAGTACCTTAAAATTGGATAAAAGGACTTCCAGCAGCCAAAAGTATGTTATTCCTACACCACACATGTTTTCTAAGCTCAAGGCATTTTCCCCTGAACTTTGTATGTACTTGTTCATTGAGAAGTATGTTAATATAGATTGAACAGCTCCATTTTGCTTTAAACCTCCATTTTGCAACTGAATAGTTGTTATGCAAGTTGTTTTTCTGTACTAAGATTAGGAACTGAGTAGAATGGTTTGGCAATGTTAAATATGCCCTCATATTTGTAAAACAGCTACCCTATGACGTGCGTCCCCCAAGTTTTATAAATAACACTAATGTTAAGTGTTTGTACTGTTAAATAACTAACAAACATTCTAACACTAAAGTTTTAACTGATAATTTCCTTTTATCATAAGCTCAGGTAATCAATCACTATGGAGAACTTTGATGTAATTTATAAACATCCCAAGTCAAACCCATGAAAACTCACCAGAAGCCACAGCCATTAATTTGCTTCTGGGTTCAGTATTTCCTGTGTTCCCTGCACTTGGAAATGTGAGCATCCTGAGTTTGCTTGAGAGCAGTGCTGATTGATAGAAACTTGCTACAATGCCACTTGAGAGGGAGCCACATAACTTCCAGTGGGGCAGAGAGAGAACCTTGTCATAAGCACCTGTATAAAACATTCTTAATGGGACCTGTAGGAGTCAGGTTGGTGATTTGCTCCTAGAAGATTCAATAAATTTTCCCTGCATTGATGCATATCTTACTGTATCATCAATCCCCAAAAGCATATGTAAAGAGATAAATCAGTTTTACACATGCACTGTACAAATTATGGCTTGTTGCAAAGTTGGTCACAGGCCTTTGAGGGGATGTTTTGTACCAGCTGTTTCTATTATACCACTTAAGAAATGTCCTTTTCTACAAGCTACTTAAGGGCTGGACATGGTGGTGAATGCCTATAATCCCTTCTACACAGAGCTTGAGGTTGGTGCATTGCTTGAGTTTGGGGGCTCCAAGCTACAAAGGTCTAAAGCTAATTGGGTATCTAAACTAAGTCTGGCCTAAGTTATGTCCTGCTTTCTAGAGCCCCCAAGTTGGGGTGACAAAACGTACTGTGCTTTTAGAGCCCCCATGCTGGGATGATTAAAATATACCCTTTTAGTGGAGAAGTAATGAGGCGGGACTCCTGGGGATGGTGGAAATATGGAGTCCATTTATTCCCAATTCTTTCCCCTTTTTATAACCTCATACCCTTATGTAACCAAAACAACAATGGGCATACATTAAGTATATACTGCACACTTGGGACCACATAAAAAACTTGCTATTGTATGTAGTTTGCCACCTGGTATCACTCTGCTTCAATCTCAACACAGGTTGTCACCATCCTCTGACTTCTCAGGAAGATCGAGAGCCCTTAGGGGAGATGAGAGCTGAACCAGACATTGTCAGCAGGTTCCCTCTGGGCCGAAGGGTCTTATACCTCACCAGAGATTCCCCACTGATTGTAACCCTCTACATGGCACCACTATGTTGAGGCTCTGGGAGCATCAAGCTGCCTAAGGAGGATAGTCCAAAGCTTCTGTGCTCACCAGTAGTGAAATGTATATCCTTGTTAAACCCCTGCACTTCCAGATCCAGTCTCAAACAAAGAAACCAACCTACTTAAACCTGGCTAACTAAAGTTGTTCTTGTTCAGTCATTTAAGTCATATCTGACTTTTTGTGACCTCATTTGGAGTTTTCTTAACACAGACACTGGAGTAGTTTGCCACTTCCTTCTCAAGCTCATTTTACAAATAAAAAAACTGAGGCAAACAGGGTTAAATGACTTGCCCAGGATTACAAAGCTGAGTCCAAGGCTAGATTTGAACTCAAGAAGATGAGTCTTCTTGGTTCCAGACATGCATTTGTCTAATACACACCACCAAGCTGCCCAGATAATCATGGTAAGAAACTTATTAGTGGGGGATTTGAGCCAACAGCATTAGAGAATCAGTCCTGATTCCTCAGGGATGACCCCTAGAACCACTGAAATATAGCCAATCTGTCTCTAGCAATCTGACTCATCCACAAGAGTGGGAATACGATGAGGATCCTCAGATTTTACAAGGATTACACTTGTTTCTCTAGCACTTTAGTACTGTGGTTATTATATAATAAGCACTATTAAAAGTACTATTAAAGTACTATTTTGTACAAAATGTTTTTCCTCTGATTCTTCATTATGGTGTGCAAGTAAACTTGAGGCATTGAAATAACTGTTCTTAGCCTGGGGTCCATGTCTAGATTTTAAAGATATAAGTGGCAAGGGTTTTGAGCAGAAAAGTAAGATAGTCAAACTTGTGCTTGAACACACACACACACACACACACACACACACACACATATATATATATATATATATATGTATGTATGTATGTATGTATTCTTTCTATGTATAATTTCTAGTGTCAAGATGGAGGAGTAAGGGATGAACCCTCGGAGGCCCTCCCAAATCCTCTGTAAACAATTAAAAACCAGCTCAGAATTTACCTAGGAGCAGGGAAGCAGCTTACCAGCCCATCTCCCTCACTCAGATGGGAAGGAGGGAGGATCCAAGAGCAACAGCAGCAGCCAACCTCATAGCAGGAGGCCTGCAGCAAGGCTCCAAGCCTGGAGCATTCCACCAATGAGGCCATACTCTTCTGCAAGTCAGCAGGCTTCTAGGCAAGTGAACAATCTGTACAACACTGCAAGATACCACCCCAACAGACATCATCAGCAAAGCCTTGACCCATTGTTGACCAGTAGTGAGTCCCTGGAGCTGGTACCCAGCAAGACCCCATTCCTTTGGTCTACCAGCAAAGAGATCCTGTTTTTGTAGCAACCCAGCAGTATGGCCCCAGTCCTAAAGCTGGCCAGCAAGTAAATCCTACACCCAGGAGAGGTCTCACCTAACCTCCAGAGAAAGTAAGCAACTAATCCCTGAGCCCAGTAAAAAAAAGCTTGAGACAATGCAGGATCAGAGCCAATCTTACATAAAAACACCAAATCACTGAAAAAGAAAAAAATGAGCAAAAAAAAAAAAAAAAGGTTTTATTATAAAAAGTTATTCTAGTGAGAGGGAAGATAAAAGCATAAACGTGTACAAGGATAATAATGTCAGAATAGCTAATTGTGAAACCTCAAAGAAAAATGTAATTTGGTCTTAGGCCCAAAAAAGAATTTCTGGAAGAGCTTACAAAGGATTTTAAAGAACAAATTAGAGAAGTAGAAGAAAAATTATAAAAAAGAAATAAGAGAATCATAAAAAAAGGAGTCAATAATACAGGGAAAGATATACAAAAATTTACTGAGAAAAGTAACTCCCTAAAAAATAGAATTGGCGAGATTGAAAAGGAGGTGCTAAAGTTCACTGGAGAAAATATATTTTTTTAAAATTAGAATTGAAAAAGTGGAAATTAATGACCCTTTGAGACATAAATATATGATAAAAAATAAAAATAAATAAAAGAAAATGTGAAGTTTCTCATCGGAAAAAACAACTTATATAAAAAATAAATCCAGGAGAAATGATATAAGAATTATTAAACTACTTAAAAATCATGATAATTTTTTTAAAGCCTAGACCTTTCAAGAAATTAACAAAGAAATTGTGTTAGAATGATATATTAGAACCAGAAAACAAAATAGATATTTAAAGAATCTACCACTACCTGAAAGAGATCCCAAAATGAAAACTCCTAGGAATAATGTAGCCAAATTCCAGAGCTCACAGATTTAAAAAAAAAAAAAAAAAGTATTGCAAGCAGTCAAAAAGAAATAATTCAAATATCAATGGAACTACAGTCAGGATTACATTGGATTTGGCAGCTTCCACATTAAAGAATTGGAGAGCTTGGAATATGATATACCAGAAGGCAAAGGAGTTAGGATTGCAACTACAAATCACCTATCCAGAAAAACTGAATATAATCTTTCAGAGATAAAATGAGGTATAATGAAGTAGAGGAATTTCAAGTTTTTTTTTTTAAATTAAAAGATCAAAGCTAAATAAAAAAGTTGAACTTCAAATACAAGGCTGAAGAAAAAAATAAAAAGATAAAAAAGAAACAAGAAAGAGAAAACATAATTCAATAAGGTTAAATGATTTGTATTTCTATATGGCAAGATAATACAAGTAACAACATCTTCATATTGGTATCAAAGCAGATAGAAAGAGTATAGAAAGAGAATGTGGATATAAGGTGACTTTGATGGAATGATATCTCCCCCCCCCCAAAAAAAAAGGGGGTTGAGAAAGAAAATTGTATTGGAGGAAAGAACAGGAAGATTAAATGGGGGAGATTTAGGGTTACCATGGAGGGAAATAAGCTGTTGTTATCATAACTATTAATGTCAATGGAATGAACTCACTCATAAAATGGAAGCAGATAACATAATGGATTAAAAACCAGAAACCTACAATATGATGTAAAAAAATACATTTGAAGAAGAAAGACACACACAGAATAAAAGCAAGAGGCTGGGGCAGAATATATTATGCTTCAGCTAAAGGAAAGTAAGAGAGAAAGCAATCATGATCTCAGATAAAATAAAAGTAAAAATAGATCTAATCAAAAGAAGTAAACTATATCTTGCTGAAAGGTAACATAGACAATGAAGTCATATCAATACTAAATATATATGCACCAAATGGTAAGTTTTTGAAGAAGCTGAATATGTTAGAGGAAGAAATAGATAATAAAACTATACTAATAGGGGAATTTCAACTTTCCCTTTTCAGAACTATATAAATCTAACCAAAAAATAAATAGGAAATAAGTGAAGGAGATAAATAAAATTCCAGAAAAGTTGGCTATGATAGATCTCAGGAGAAAATTAAATGGGAATAGAGGGAAATATACCTTTTTCTTATGTAAGTACATGGAATCTATACAAAAATTGACCATGTATATGAACATTAAAAACCTCACAAACAAATGTAGAAAAGCCTAAATAGTAAATTCATCCCTTTCAGATAATAAGGCAGTAAAAATTACATTCAATAATGGACAATGACTAGATTTAAAATAATTGAAAATTAAATATTTAACCCTAAAGAATAAGTGGATCAAGAACAAATCACAGAAACAATAATTTCATTAAAGAAAAGGATAACAATGAGACAATATACCAGAATTTATGGGATGCCAATTATGGGACTACCAATGAAGAGGGAAATTAAGATAATTGCTCAGAGCTACTTTGCCCAATTACATGCCAATAAATTTGACAATCTAAATGAAATTCATGAATATCTAAAACAAAAATGCCTAGATTAACAGAAGAAGAAAATACTCAAATAATCCAGTCTTAGAAAAATAAATTGAACAATCCCTCAATGAAAATCCCTAACCAAAAATCCCTAGGACCAGATGGATTTGTGAGAAAATTTTACCAAACATTTAAAGAATGATTAATCTCAATACTATACAAATTATTTGGAAAAATAAGCAAAGGAGTCATACCAAATTCTTTTTATGACACAAATGTGGTGCTGATGCACAAACCAAGAAGAGTCAAAATAGAGAAAGAAAATTATAGACCAATTTCCCAAATGTATATTGATGCAAAATTTTTAAATAAAATACTGCAAAGAGATGATAGCAATATATCACAAGGATCACATACTGTTACCAAATGGGATTCATACCAAAAATGGAGGGCTGGTGTAATATTAAGAAAACTATCAGGCTAAGTGAAATGAGCAGAACCAAGAGATCATTATATACGTCAACAACGATACTGTATGAAGATGTACTCTGATGGAAGTGGATTTCTTTGACAGAGACCTAATTCAGTTTCAATTGATCAATGATGGACAGAAACAGCTACACCCAAAGAAAAAAACACTGGGAAATTAATATAAACTGTTTGCATTTTTTGTTTTTCTTCCCAGGTTATTTTTACCTTCTGAATACAATTCTTCCTGTGCAACAAGAAAACTATTTGGTTCTGCACACATATATTGTATCTAGGATATACTACAACATATTCAACATATAGACGACTGCTTGCCATCTAGGGGAAGGGGTGGAGGGTGGGAGGGAAAAATCTGAACAGAAGTAAGTGCAAGGGATAATGTTGTAAAAAAATTACCCTGGCATGGGTTCTGTCAATAAAAAAGTTATTAAAAAAAAAAAAAGTAATTGACTTTCAAAAAAAAAGAAAAAAGAAAACTATCAGCATAATTGACCATATCAATGGTAAAACCAACAGAATTCATGTTATTATTTCAATATTGCAGAAAAAGCCTTTGAAAAAATGCAGCACCCATTCTCATTAAAAAACATTAGCAAGCATAGGAATAAATGGAGCTTATCTTAAAATGATAAGTACTATTTACCTAAAACCATCAGTAAGCATTAGTTGTAATGAGAATAAGCTAGAAGCCTTCCCAATGCAATCAGGGGTGAAGCAAGGATATCCATTATCATCTCTATTATTTAATATTGCACTAGAAATAGTAGCTATAACAATAAGAAGTAAAAAAGAAATTAAAGACATTAGAACAGTTAATAATGAAACAAAACTATTTTCTTTGAAAATGATGTGGTTATACTTAGAAAATCCTAGAGAATTCAAAAAATTGGTTGAAATTATTAATAACTTTAGCAAATTTGCAGGATTCAAAATAAACTCACAGAAATCATCAGTATTTCTATATATTACAACAAAGTCCAACATCAAGAGAGAGAAAGAGAAATTCTATTTAAAATAACCAGACAATATAATATAATTGGGAGTCTCCCTGCCAAGAGAAATCCAGAAACTATATGAACACAACTAAAACTATACAATATTTTTCACACAAATAAAGTCAGATATCAACAATTGGGGAAATATTAATTGCTCATGAGTAGGCTGAGACAATATAATAAAAATGACAATTCTACCTAAATCATTCTATTTTATTCAGCGCTATGCCAATCAAACGATCAAAAATTTATTTTATAGAATTATAAAAATAATAATAAAATTCAACAGGAAGAACAATTCAAAGGAATCAATGGGGGAAAAAACCTGTGAAAAAGGTAGTCTAGTCATATCAGATCTTAAATTATATTATGAAGCAGTAATAATCAAAACAATATGATACAGGCTAAGAAATAGAGTAGTGAATCAATGGAATATATTTCATATAAATTATATTATAGTAAATGACCATAGTAATCTAGCATATGATAAACCCAAAGACCCAAGCCTTTGAGGGAAAAACTCATTATTTGACAAAACTGTATGGAAAACTGGAATAGAAACTAAGTTTAAATCAACATCTCATATTGTACACCAAGATTATCTCAGAATGGGAACATGATTTATACATAAAGAGTGATTCTAATTGAGTGGATGCCCATCAGTTGGAAAATGGCTGAATAAGCTATGGTATGTGAATGTTATGGAATATTATTGTTCTATAAAAAACAATCAGCAAGATGATTTCAGAGAGTCCTGGAGAGACTTACATGAACTGATGCTAAATGAAGTGAATAGAACTAGGAAAACATTGTACATAGCAGCAGCAAGATTATGCAAATAAATTCTGATGCATTTGGCTGTTTTCAACAATGAGGTGATTCAGCCCAGTTCTAATGGTCTTGTGATGAAGAGAGCCATCTGCATGGAGAGAGAGGACTGTGGGGACTGAGTACGGATTACAAAATAATATTTTCACTTTTTTTGTTGTTTGCTTGCATTTTGTTTTCTTTCTCATTTTTTTCCTTGTTTTTCTTGTGCAGCATGATAATTATGGAAATATGTATAGAAGAATTGCACATGTTTAACATATTAGATTACTTGTGGTCTAAGGGAAGGGGTGAGAAAAAAATTTGGAACACAAGGTTTTGCAAGGGTGAATGTTGAAAATTATCTATGCATATGTTTTGAAAATAAAAAGCTTTAAATTTTTTTTTAAAATAACCACATATATCATAAAAGTTAATAAATGCCATAAAAGTTCAAAAAAAAGGATGATTCTATAAGCAAATTAAGAAAGCATGGAATAGTTTATTTATCAGATCTATGGATAAGGAAAGAATTCAAGACCAAAGATGATATAGAGAAGATTTCAAAAGTAAAATAAATCATTTTGATTATATAAAATTTTAAAAGTTTTTGCATAAACAAAACCAATGCAATCCAAATTACAAAGAAAATAGAAAACTGGGATAGGGGAGAGAATGTTGCAAAAAGTATCTCTGATAAAGACCTCATTTCTCAAATATGTAGAAAACTGAGTCAAATTTACAAAAATACAAGTCATTCTCCAATTGATCAATCAATCAAAGTTTATGATCAGAGTTTTAAAACAAAAAAATCAAAGCTATCTATAGTCATATGAAAAAATGCTCTAAATCACTACTGATCAGAGAAATGCAAATTAAAAAACCCTTAGGTGCCATCTCACATCTATTAGAGTGGCTAATATAACAAAAAAGGAAAATAGTGGATGTTCAAGGAGATACAGGAAAATTGGAATACATATACTATTGGTGGAACTGTGAACTGATTCAGCCATTCTGGAAAGCAATTTGTAAATATGCCCAATGGGCTATAAAATCATGCATAGCCTTTTATCTTGCAGCACTCCTGCTAGGTTCATATTCTAAAAACATTCCAAAAATGGAGGGAAAGGACTTATTTGTACAAAAATATTGTTTTTAGGAATAATTTATAGGAACTTTTTTGTGGTGGCTAAGAACAGGAAATTGAAGGGATGCCTATCAATTGGGAAATGGCTAAACAAGCTGTGATATGTTATTGCATTGGAGCACAATTGGGCTATAAAGAATGGTAAGCAGGATGATTTCAGAATCTTAAAAGCTTTACATGAACTGATGCATGTGAACAGAACCAGGAGAACATTGTACACAGTAACCAAAATATTATTTGATGAAGAACTGTGAATGACTTAGCGATTTTTAGCAATAGTGTGATCTAAGACAATCCTGTGTGGAAAGGTGAAGAACTTACAGATTAAGCACATATTGATCAGAGACTGTTAACTCAAGTAGCTCAGGCCTATGGGCCCCAGGCATGTGATTTTAGATGAAACCTGGACTGCATTCCATTGTCCAAAGAAGGAATTAAGTGGCTGAAGCGGTATATCACCTTTTTCACTGCATTCCACTGTCCAAATAGGGAGATAAAGGTTTATGTAACCAATCACAACCTATAGAGGATGGGATTTGGGGGGTTCTTTGTCTGAAATGTATAAAAGTTGTAAGCATCTTCAAGTGAATGACTCTCCTCCTGTGGGTATCTTTGCTGTCCTTTTGGGCCCACAGGCCAGGACTATCCACTTCTCGAGATTCTAATAAATTCTTTCTGTACATGATTTGGAGTGACTCCTGAGTAGTCAGTTTGGGTAGGTGCAATTGCCCCAAACAATCCCAAAGAACTAATGATGAAGCATACTATCTGCCTCCAGAGAAAGAACTGATATTGATTTAATACCAAAGTGTGCTATTTTTCTACTTTCTTTCTCCTTTTCCCATTTAAGTCTCCCATTATAAAAATGATTAATGTAGAAATGTTTTATGTAATTACACATGTATAACCTATATCTGTTTACTGTTTTAGAGAAGGGAAAAAGGAAGGAGACAAGGATATAATTTGGAACTCAAAACTTTAAATTAAAATATTTAAAAATTGGAAAATAAACAAACAAACAGAAATACACAAAAGTAACAACTATGTGAAGGATTGCTTGGAGAAAAGAGGCATTGGATAAAAACAGATTAATAGGAAGACTGGTTCAGCAGAAAGGTGATAAGAGACCCATGGTGGCCGTTATGCAAGTGAAAATTTAAAAAGATCCAATGTGAAATATACTGTCAAATAATGGTGAAAGATGAGTTCAGAAACTGCACATATGACTCAAGAAGTCATCTTCAGAGATTTGGAATCACATGAGACTTGAAAACGTCATTGAGTAGGACAACAATATTGATCTAACAAAAGAAACTAAGAAAGAACAGTTAGAATGTTATGCCACAGTTCTCTTTTATTGTCCTGACTCAATTTCCCTAATTACCCTGACAGTCCTGTTTCAGTTTCCCTAATTGTTTTACCTCAGTTTATAATTGCTCTGCTCAATCCTGCAAAACCACCTTTCCCTCTTAATCAGAATATGTGATTAGGATAAAAGATCTTATGTTTTAGTATATCAGAATACCTTTCCCCATACCAAGATATCAGAATGTCAGATACCGTCTTATCAAGATGTCTCTCCCCATCTCTGGGGTTCCTCCCCCCCATTATGGCATCCCATCTCCGGTGGCTTGCCCCACCCTGTCAGAGTCCTGTTTCTGCTCTCAGCACCCTGACTCTGCCCCTGCCTCGATTTACCCCCTGAGTCTGAGCCACAGCACTCACATTGTTTGCTGGATTCTGGGAGAGGATAGAATCATTCAGCCTTGGGAACCAAACTACAGATCCAGTTGGTCCCAATAAATCTCTCCCTTTTTAAATAAATTATTAAATACTCTCTAATCTCTATCCTGCCTCAGTTTCTCTGGCATTACAAGAACAGAGTCAGGAAAGAGCAGTGTCACAAAAACTCAGGGTAAAAAGAAAGTCTAAGTGGGTGACATCTTATTTATTATCAATGCTTCACAGAAGTCAAAAACAAAAGAATAAAGGAAGATGAAGAATGAACAAAAGCCATCAGATTTTGCCATTAAGACATCATTTTCAAGGAAACCAATGACAATGCTATTTATAATCAGTATTTTTGGTAGTAGAAAAAAATAAAAACAAAGTAGATGCCTATTGATCAAAGAATGACCACTTGTGGTACATGGATATAGTAGAATAGTGTGCTGTAAGAAATAACAAATATGATGAATACAGAGAAAAATAGGAAGATTTATGTGAATAGATACAAAGTAAAATAAGCAGAAAAAAAGAAAACAATATACACAATTACTACAACAATGTAAATGGAAACAGCAACAAAATATAAACTTAATTCTGTGGAAGTACTCAAAAGAAGAAAGATGGGAAAGCATTCCTCCCTCTCTTTTTGGAAAGGTGTAAAACTATGGGTATGAAACTATACATAATGACATTTTCTGATATATTGGTTAGTTTTGCTAAACTGCTTTTTAAAAAATTCTTTATCATAAGGGATGACTTCCAAAGAGAAATGTAAATGATATAAAAATAAAAGTTGTCAATAACATACATTTGATAAAATAGATCATTTTTAGCCTTGGATAGTCATTTAATTTTGAGTGATTGTTAGGGCTTGGGAAGTGAGAAACTAGAGGCAATAAGGTTTTTTAAAGGAGTTTGGCAATGGAAGGAAAAAGAGGTATGAAATTATAATTTAAGGGGATAGTAGGGTCAATGGAAGAATTTTTACACAGTGAAATAAAAAAATTGAACCCCCCCCAAAAAACCCAAAACATTTGTACATATATCTACAATCAGTAAAAAACGAGGTAGTGTGATGGATAGATAGCTGGCCCTGGAATCAGGAAGAAGTATATATAAGGCCTACTTCTGACACATATCAGTTTTGTGAACATGGACAAGACCCTTAATTCTCAATATTCCCAAGGAAATGTCTAAGATTATAAAAATAATAATTTGCATTTATATAGCTTTAAGGCTTACAAAAAGCTTTAAAAATATATCTCATTTTAATCCTCACAACAATCCAGGGAAATGATTGTTGTTATTATTACCCCTATTGTCATCCCCATTTACAGATAGTAAAACTGAGGCAGAAAAAGGGTAAATGACTTGTCAGTGGTCATTTGGCTAGTTTGGTGGCTAGGTGGAACAGTGGATAGAGTTCCTGTTCTTCTAAAGTTAGGAAGAATTGAATACAAGTCCAGCTCAGACATTTACTGCATGATTCTTTGCCTCAATTCCCTCATTCATAATCCCTCATCCATAAGAGAATACAATAACACTTACTTCACAGGATTATGAGGATCAAATAAGTTATTTAATCATAGGAGATAACATTTTATTTGAACTAATAAATTTTTTATTTGAGATAATATTTTAAATTACTTGGCACAGCATTTGGAACATAGTAGGTGCTATATAAATGTTAGCTATTATTATTAGGAATTTTTTAGTGTCCAGGATAACATTTGAACTCAGGTCTTTCTGATTCCAAGCTCAATAATCTATCCACAATGCAGCCTAGATGCTTAAATTATGTATTAATCATCCATCTATACCAGTGGGAGTAATAACTAACTACAACAATACATCCTCTCACCAAGTTGCATGACTTTAGATTTATTTTGACTTCACTATTCCCAGCATCTTTGTTTTGTATGTTGTCTTCCTCTCATTAAATTGTAAGCTCCTTGAGGGCAGGAATTGTCTTTTTTTTTTTCATTTCCTTTCCTTTCCTTTCCTTTTCTTTCTTTTTTTTTTTTTTTTTTTGTATTTGGTCTCATAGTAAAGTGCTTAGCACATAGTAATTGTTTAAACATATTAATTAACTATTGATTTCTCAAAATACTTTAAAAAATAATTGAAGAAGACACTAATTTCCACTAGACATATGTAAAAATACAGATATGATTTTTCCCCATCTGAGTTCACAGACCTCCTAAACTCTGCAGATTAAGAAACCCTAAACAAAATTATGAAACTTTTTTGCACAGCAATTAGGTATGCCCAGCCAATTAGTATTAAATGTCTGAGGTAGAACTTGAATGCAGGTCCTCCTTGACTTCAGGGTTACTACTTTCTCCACTGTGCCACTGAGTTTCTCCTCAAATATATTATTTTTAAGGTTACTTTAAGATCTAAGTTCTAAAAATAGATGTTCTCTTTTTGCTTCAGAACAGCAATCTTATAATTTAATACAAAGCATCTCCACCTTTAACCTAAACCCTAACTCCCCAAATCCAGCTTTAAAACTTCAGCTATTAACCCAATCAAATGGGAAGACCCCCATTCACCCCTATACTTGTAGAACAGTTCAATCTCCATACAGAAGCCTTTGTTTAGGAAAGGTCTGTTCCTGCTTGTGAACCTTAGACAATGAGGTCTTAACTTAACCAGGGTCAAGTGAATGAAGATGGGAAATATATGTTGATAATTATATTTCAGTGTAATTGGCTTCTCATTTTAATCCTATGTATCTTAATTTATTCATTTACAAATTTTTTCTGATAAGGGTTTCCTAAGCTTTATCAGTCTGCCAAAAGGATCCATGACACACACAAAAGGTTAAGAGTCCTTGCCCAAGACCTCTTTGGAGCCAGAGTACCAGTTTCTTAGCCCCACCTAGTGGAGTAAATTAAATTTCTATATACTGCTACTTTAATTTCTAACATTGCTGAATCAATAGAGAATATGTGATCCACTAACCTCCACACATCTTTCAGACAAATTTTCTCTTTAACCATACCTCATCTATCCTGTGTATTTGGAAAGTTGAATTTTGGATCCCAAATATAGAACTTTACATTTATTCCTGACGAATTAAATAGCATGGTACAATATAAAGAACACAGGTTCAAATTTTATGCCTGATACTTACCATCTATGAAACCTTGACAAGTTATTTAACTTTTTTGGACTTCAATGTTTTCATCCTCAAAATGAGAGGTTTAGATCATATGTCCTTTAAGGTTTCTTTTAGTTCTTAATCTGTGATGTAAAACTTCTATTTCTCCTCTAAATCTTTGAGCCTATGTATTTCATCTTACCAAATTCTGCCCAATCTTTTAACCTGTCCAGATTTTTCTGCATGCTAATTTTCATCTAGCATCTTAGTTCCAATTTTGTGTCATTTGAAAACTAGATAAGTATGTCACCTATACTTTTATCCAATCATTGGTATAAAATGTGAAATAGTTCAGGGTCAACCCAAAATCCCTGAGGCAATCCTCTGTAGTTAAAAAAACAAACCAAAAAACTCCCTCAAAACAGCATAGGTTTCTTTAAAAAAGATACCAAAAAAACTCTCATATGCTCAGATATGTCTGCAAACACATTGATTTTATAGGTCCCTTCATTGATTTAGCATTGATCTAAATCAATGCTCAATGCTTAAATGCTTGACCACTTGTACAACTCTTATCCATTTCCTCCAAAAAATTGTGATGGGCATACACCCAACCTGCTACAGACTAAATTTCTTCTGACATCACTAGAATACCAGTGGAGTATGACAATTATCTACTCATCATCTTTTGATATTGCCATACTACCAACCTGGTTTCTCTTCTTATCATACAATTCTTCCTAATATCTTTTATTACTGTTCTGGTTTAGAACTCTTTGGTGGTTATATGTTATTGTCCCTTCAAACCACTAAGCATATCCTCCATTGCCCCCTCTGTGACACTGACATTTAGGTCTTTGAAGGCTAGAATATTTCACATCTTGTAACAATTTGACACCAGTAAAATATTGGCATTTAAAAAAGGTGTAGTTTTGTTTTTATAGGAAACTTAGAGTCAATTTTTTAAAAGTTTTGCAATTTTTGTAAGCCAAAAGCAATCCATTTTGTTTTCCTCTTGCTGTTCAACTCTAAATCCAGTTCACTGTCCATCTGATTTGTCAGTGTCCAGACAAACATACTGTTGGACTGCTGTGGTAGAGTTTTCATCCAAATACTGTTGAAATCTGGGCAATAAATATTCTTCATCTACTTGACCTTTCTTGTGTAGAGTATCAGGCCAAACTCTTATGAATGATTACACATCCCTTTCAGGAAGCTCAGCAGTGTCAGGGGCTTAATGCAGCTTGCACAATTTTTTTGCACAAACAGGATCATTTGGAAGATCGAATCATCTGTAAGAAATCTGCTTCTTCTGGACTCTATATTAGCTATCCTCCATCATAGTGGTAAACATCTTTGGTGTTTTATGCCTCACCTGATGTTTATTATCAGAAGATCATTGAACCCTATTTCTATTTTTACATCTTCTAAGGAATCTTCATCTTAATACATGAGTGAGAGAGTAACAATAAGCAAAATGACATCTTATATTCTTTACATCTTTTATTTAATTTCTAGATTAGTAAATATGTCATCCATTACTGAAAAGCCTATTTGCTCCCTACTAATGTCCTTATCAATAATATCTTCAATTTATGTAGTGATGACTTTTAAAACAATTTTGTATAGATAGGCGAATAGGAATATTGGTTAGTAGTTACTTATATTCTCATAATCACTTTGGGGATATTAATAAGGTCTGAGATTTTTTCCCCCAATACTTTTATATCTCCCTCTCCCTCAGATACCTTGAATATTGATTCTTCAATTTTCTCCCAATTCTATCTCATCAGATGTCTTCCACATTTACATGGCTTAATCTGACGGCTTTCCTTGTTTTTTCTTGTCTTTTGTGCTATTTCTACTTTCTCACCAAGCTCCTCACAGACTGAAATGGTCTAGATGTGGTCCACTATCCTTGATGATGAAATGCATTTTGTAAATCTTTTCTGTTTTTCTTCATTTTGTAGTCATCCTTCCATGGTCATGATGAATATCTTTGAAATTATTTTCTTTTTTTTTAATAACTTTTTATTGCCAGAACCCATGCCAGGGTAATTTTTTACAACATTATCCCTTGCACTCACTTCTGTTCCGATTTTTCCCCTCCTTCCCTCCACCCCCTCCCCCAGATGGCAAGCAGTCCTATACATGTTAAATAGGTTACAGTAGATCTTAGATACAATATATGTGTGCAGAACCGAACAGTTCTCTTGTTGCTCAGGGAGAATTGGATTCAGAAGGTATAAATAACCCAGGAAGAAAAACAAAAATGGAAGCAGTTTACATTCATTTCCTAGTGTTCTTTCTTTGGGTGTAGCTGCTTCTGTCCATTCTCGATCAATTGAAACTGAGTTAGATCTTCTCTTTGTCGAAGAAATCCACTTCCATCAGAATACATCCTCATACAGTATTATTGTTGAGGTATATAATGATCTCCTGGTTCTGCTCATTTCACTCAGCATCAGTTCATGTAAGTCTCACCAATCCTTTCTGTATTCATTCTGCTGGTCATTTCTTACAGAACGATAATATGGAATTATTTTCTTTAGTTTTATATCTTGCCAGGATTTCTGTAAACTAACTTTACCCTCCATTATTTTGCTTTGCTTTATGAAATAATACTGCTGGTAATTATCCATTATCCTTCCTTATGAGATGTTACTGATGAACTTATATGCTAAGCTGCTATTTACTTTGATAACCATCTCTTTCCATATGAAAATAGAGCCATATTTTTGCTGATTTAGCTGTTTTCTGGGTTCTTTTGGTCTTCCTGTATCCATTAATTTATATTAGTATATCATCTGGATGAGATTGTTATACTGTGTTGATGTAGATGTCACTTCTCTTAACTATTTCCATTTTTTAAGTCTTAATAACTATTTTACATAATTCAGCCAATTACATTTAATAATTTAGAATTAAATTATTTTAATAATTTTGCCATATTTTTTCTCATTACCGTTCCTTCTTGTTTCATTTTGGTTTGTTTTTACAAATTCAAACCCTAGCCCTGAATTCCTGAATTATTTTCTCTGTCTCTTTTAAAAGTACCTGGGAGCTATTTTTCTGGTTTCATTTATAGAAAGACTGTCAGGACTAATATGATTCAATTTCTCCAGCAGTAGATGAGGCTTTCTGACTGCAAGTCCTATATTCTATCCACTGTACCACCTAGCTGCCCATTTAGAGCAACAACAGTTAAATTTAAGTTTGTGGCTGTCCTAAAAACCGAGATTCTTAGCATCCTCTGGCCCCTTTCACACCATTCTATCCCTACACTTCAGAAACAGAAGGAAGCCAGAAAAGACTAAGAATTGTCATTTTTAAAAAATGTTCTTTGTTTCATAGATTGTCACAGTGAAAAAAAACTAGCACTAGGTGACTAGCCAATGTATGGTGTGTGTCTCCATGAGTTGGTCCAAAATGGTCCTCAGAAAATAGAATTTGTGATTGAGGCCATACTCAAGTCTTTCTTGAGTGATATTACCTGACAGAATTTGTGCTGTGCTGGCATGGTCTGTGAAATATCACAGTAGGAATTTGTGGATGATACAAAGTAAACCAACAAAAATCAAAAGCTTTTCTACATTGTATAACAAGGGCCCAGTCTTGAGAATATTAAATGGAATCCATGTTTAACGAACCTTTTTCTGGAAGTGGAATGGGGATTCATATGCTCTTGTTTCAGAAAATTATTCTGAACACATGTTTGGTGGCTATTTTTTGTTGGAATGTCTTTGGTTAGTTGTTGAATCAGAACTGAGAATGCACATAAAAAATCCCAATGAAGAATATCATTCATTTTCCTTCCTGATAGTTACAAGTGTAAAGACAACATTTTGATCCCTGGAGTGTTAGTGGAAGAGTATCCTTCCCTTGTCTTTATCTTGGCTGACTTCAGTTAGCCCTTGTCTAAGTGGTAGCCACTTCTTTTTTGCGTGTTCTTTTCTTTGGGAGAGGGCATTGGGTATAGGCATTCTTAAGATGAAGACACAGATGTCCAGCTACAGAAGTCCATATCAGAGTTTGTCAGTAATCAGTAGCCATGCCTAATGAGTAAGCACAGCCCTAAAAAACAATCTGCTTGATTCAACTTAGAAGTAGATCAACTCAGTAGCCAAGATGCCACATTTTTTTATCAAGGGACTGATTCATTTGTGTTTATGCCACATTAAAAAATGAACTTGGTGGGGACAAATGCCTTAAAACTGAGCCTACTCTTTCCAAGTAACAAGGTGGTAGAACAGAGAAAGTGTGGCTTGGTGCTTTTAAAAGCTTTTTTTTTTTTTACTTTGTTGTTAGCAAATAATTCTTTATAAAATCTAATTGATGTTAATTGTGTAAATTGATATTAAGACTTTAATCAATGGAAGAAATTATATAGAAGATAATGTGATCGATATTAGAGAGGACACACCAGAAAAGGGACTCAAGCTAAATACATTAGAAGAACCTCACTGGCTCTCAGAAGTGGCCCTCGAATTATGAGGTGGAGATATAATTACCTTTGCTCTGAGAACCCAAAACATCTGTGGGAGTGGGAGTGGGAACCAGAATTGGGATAAGTCTATATCACTATAATAGAAATTATAAAATTCAAGAGGAAATAATAGAGAGAATAAAATATATTAAAGTCAATCTACCCTGAACTCTCAAGACTTGTATTGCTGCAATTACAAAACATTTCTTAAAGAAATGAAGTGAGAGCCTTGGTGAGCTAAGTCTATATAATAAAAATGACACTATTACCTAAATAATTTTATAGAGCTAATACTATACCAATCAAACTATTAAAGGGATATTTTCCACCATTAGGAAAAAAATAAAATATATTCAGAAGAACAACAGATACAAAATCTCAAAGGAAATTTTTTTTTAAAAGTAGGAATAGTCAATAGTACTTCAGAGTTCAAATGTTACCATAAAGCAATTAGTAGGTACTGACTGAAAAATAGAAAAGAAGCTCAATGCAACAAGCTAAATCAGAAGAATCCAAAACAATTAAATTCAATAAGACTGTTTAATAAAGCTGAAAACATAAATTACTTGAGATAGAACTTCCTATTTGACTTAAACTCCTGAGAAAACCAGAAGGTAGTCATGTAGAAATTTTATTTAGAACAACATCATATACTACATATCACCATAAACACAAAATAAATGTGTTGCCTAAATATTGGGATGTATCATGAATAGAGTGATCAAACTACTTTTAAGAATTAAAAGAGAACCAGATCATCTTTCACAACTCTGGCTAAGGGGAGAATTCTAATCCAAATGAGGGAAAGAGACAATTACAAGAGATAAAATAGATCATTGCAATTTCATAAAATTGAAAAGTTTTATACTAACATAAAAATGAAATAAAAGACAAGAATAACCAGTGTAGAAGTAGAAAGACAAATACATCAATATACTTTTTTTAAACTTCAATTTTATAAAATTCAATTTTATTTTATTTTCAGTTCCAAATTCTCTTCCTCCCTCTTGCTTCCCCTCCCATTGAGAAAGCTAGAAAAACGAAATTCTTTACAAATATATAGAATTAGTGAAACAAATTTCTTCACTAGTCATGTTGCTCTCCCCTCCCTCCCAAAAAAGGAGAAAAAAGAAGATATGTTTCAATTTCCACTCTAGAATACATCATTTCCCTATTTGGAGAGGATTAGAATGTCTCATCACGAATCCTTTGGAATTTTAGTTGATTATTGTACTGATCAGAGTTACAAGTCTTTTAAAGTTATCCATCTTTGCAATATTATTACCGCAGTAAAAAAAAATTTTTTCAATTCAATTTAAATTTTTTCTGGAACCAAATCCTTCATCATTTCTTATAGCACAATAATATTGCATCACATTCATATACTATGATTTGTTCAACCATTCCTCAATTGATGGACATCTCCTCAATTTTCAATTCTTTGCCTCCACAGAATAACATATATATTTTTTTTACATATGAGTCTCTTTTCTCTTTCTTTAATCTCTTTGGGGTATAGACCTAGTAGAAGCACTGCATTATCAAATTATATGCAAAATTAATAACTTTTTGGTTGTTGCTATTGTTCAGTCATTTCTATTATGACTGACCCTTTGTGATCTAATCTGAGGTTTTCTCGACAAAAATACTGGGGTGCTCTGCCATTTCATTCTCTGGTGGATCCACTTTGTCAGTCAATCAGAAGTTAAATAACTTGCCCAGGATCACATAGCTAGGAAGTGTCTGAGACCTGGATTTGAATTAAGGTCTTTCTGAGTGTAAGCCCACTGCTCTATCCATCCAGCTATAGAGACAATCATCACTGTTACAAATTGCTTTCCAAAATAGTTAGACTAGTTCACAGTGCCTTAGTGTACCTACTTTTAAACATTCTCTCCAACATTTGTTATTTTCCTTTTTTTGTCACTTTAATCAATCTGATAGCTATGAGGGAATACCTAAATTATATTATTTGTGTCTCTCTAATTATTAGTGATTTGGGACATTTTTTTTTTATATGGCTAATGATAACTTTGATTTCTTCCTTTGAGAACTGCCTATGCATATATTTTGACTATCAGTTGGGGAATGGCTCTCATGCCTATAAATTTGAATATAGTTCCCTATATATTTAAAAAATCAGACCTTATTAGAAAAAATTGCTACAAATATTTTCCCATTTCCTGCTTTTCTTCTAATTGTAGCTGCACTGATTTTGTTTCTCAAAACTTTTTAAATTTAATGTAATCAGAATTATCCATTTTGCCATTTGTCAACATGTCTAACTTTTATTGGGTTATTCTTCCAAAGATCTGACAATTTCTTCCATGTTCCACTAGTTAGCTGATGATATCATCCATTTGTATGTCATGTACCTATTTTGAGCCAAACTTGGTATATGATATAAGATATACTCTGTATATAGCTTCTGTCAAATTACTTTTCCAATAGTTTTTGTTGAATGGTGAGTTATCATTATAATAGCTGGGATCTTTGGGTTTATCAGATATTAAATTCTTATGTTAATTAATTTCTGTATACTCTTCCACTTATCAGCCTCTCTATTTTTTTACCTACTACCAAATTGTTTTGATGATTTGAGCTTTATGGAATGGTTTGAGATCTAGTATTGCTAGAACTTCCCATTTATTTTTTCCATTTATTTTTCATTTTTTAAAATATCTTTGACCTTTTGTTCCTTCAGATAAAATTTCGTCATTAATTTTATAAATATATATTTAGGTTTTATAAAAATAATTCTTTGGGAGTTTGTTATGACAGTGAACAAGTAAGTTAATTTAAATGTCCCATTATTGACATTTTTATTATGTTGGTTTGATGTGCCCATGAAAAATTATTTCTCCAGTTTTTTAGATCATTCTTTATTTGTATAAAGAATATTCCTATGTCTTGGCAGATGTACTTCTAAATACTTTATATTAAAGTTATTTTAAATGAGAATTTCTCTTTCTATCTCTTTCTACTGGAATTTTTGGGTAATATATAGAAATGCTGGTTATTTATGTGGGTTTTTTCTTACATTTTGCAACTTTACTGATTATTAATTGTTTTAATTAGCTTTTAAGTTGATACTCTAGATTTCTGTGGGTAAATTACCATATTATTTGCAAAAAAACAATAGTTTTATTTTCTCTTTGCCTTTGTTAATTCTTTTGATCTCTTTTTTCTTGTCCTATTGCTACAGCTAACATTTCTAGTACAATATTGAATAATAGTAATGATAATGGATACACTTTACTTTGATCTTATTGGAAAGGTTTTTAGTTTATTTTGATTGCAGATAATAATTGTACTTGATTTTATATAGATACTACTTATCAGTTTAAGGAAAGTTACATTTATTTCTACACTTTTTGGTATTCAGTCATTCCCTAATTGAAGACCATTCCCTCAGTTTCCCATTCTTTGTCATCACAAAAAGGCTGCTATATTTTTGTATATATAGGTTCTTTTTTCCTGTTTGTTTTTTTTTTTGTTTGTTTGTTTTTTGGGTTTTTTTTTTGTTTTTTGTTTGTTTGTTTGTTTTTTGCTTATTCTTAAATCTCTTTGGGATACAGACTGAGTCAAAGGGTACACACAGTTTTATAACCCTTTAGGCACAGTACCAAATTGTTCTTCAGAATGATTGGAAAAGTTTGCAATTCCATCAACAATGCATTAATATACCTATTTTCCCTCATCCCCTCTAGAATTTGTCATTTCTGATAGGTATGAAGTGGCATTTTGTTTTAATTTGCATTTATTTAATCAACAGTGATTTAGAGCATTGTTTGAAATGACCACAGATAGTTTTGAGTTCTTCTTCTGGAAATAGCCTATTCATATCCTGTAATCATTTATCATCTGGGAATGGCTGTCATCTTTATAAATGTGACTCAGTTCCCTATATATTTGAGAAATGAAGCTTTATCAAAGACCTTTGACCTTAATTTTTTTATATTACTTTGTTGTTTATTGTATCTTTTAGCAAAATGTAGTTTTCCTGTTTATCTCTTTTAATTAGGTCTGCTTTTGCTTTTACTTTGCCTAAAATTCTCTTTACTATCTTATTACTTCAGCTGAAGCCCAATGGAATCTTCTCCAGTACCTTATTTCAATTCTGTGTGTCCATATTGCTGGATTCTGATTTCTAATTCATTCTGCTATACATTTATGTTTTATGGATGAGATTATCCACTTCACATATAAAGTTATGATTCCTAGCTCTGAATTTTCCCATTAGAATCATTAGACAACTTTCATTTTTCTGTTTATTGGAACATGTTCCCTTTGTGCATAGTTACAATATAGTAATAGCTAGTATTTTAAATGGGGCAACTAGATGGTGCAGTAGATAGAATGCCAGACTTGGAGTCACATATGAGCTCTTCCATTTGGCATTAAAAGCTCTTTACAACTTAGACCTCCTTATCTTTTCAGTCTTCTTACATATTACTCCCTTAATGCACTATACAGTCTAAGCAAACTGACTAACTTACAGCTCCATTTCCTTTTTCTATGCCTTTGTCATGGTTATTCCCTCATTCTCCCTTCTCATCTCCATCTATTAGTATCCCAGGCTTCTGTCAAAACTCAACTTGAATGCTACTTTCCTTTTTCTTATTTTTAAGTTTTATATGTTTTGTTTTTGTATTATAAGTATTTACAGACCACTCCTATTCCATAAAAGTTTCTTGTGACAAACTAAAACTAATAATGCAATGCAAGGAATTTTTCACATCTGTAACACTGCCACCTGCCTTCTATGAAAAACAAACAAACTCCAAAGTTTTTCTTTTCTCTTACCTCTTTTCTCTACCTCTAATTCTCCATTACCTTGGGTGGGGTGGGGAGACATCACATTTCTTTTTTTTTCTTTCTTTTTAACATAGCTTTTTATTTTTCTAAATACATGCAAAGATAATTTTGGGGGGCAAGTAGGTAGTTCAGTAGATAGAGCACCAGCCCTGAAGTCAGGAGAACCTGAGTTCAAATCTGACCTCACACACTTAACATCTCCTAGGTGTGTGACCCTGGGCAAGTCACTTAATCCCAATTGCCTCAGCAAAAATAATAATAATAATAATAATTTCAACATTCATCTTTGTAAAATCTCATGTTCCAAATTTTTTTCCTTTTCTACCTTCCTCCTTCCCCCCTCACCTAGATAGCAAGAAATCCACTATAAGTTATACTTGTATAATTCTTCTAAACATATTTCCATATTTGTCATGTTGCACAAGAAAAATCAGATCAAAAGAGAAGGAAAAAACCATGAGAAAGAGAAAAAAAAAAAAAACACAAACAGCACTACCAAAAAAAGATGAAAATACTATGCTTTAATCCACCTTCAGTCTCCATAGTTCTTTCTCTGAATGCTGATGGCTCTTTCCATCACAAGTCTATTGGAATTCCCTTGAATAACCTCATTGTAGAAAAGGACCAAGTCCATCACAGTTGATCATCACTTAATCTTGTTGTTATTATAGTACAATGTTCTATTGGTTCTACTCACTTCACTTAGCTCATGTCATGTAAATCTTTCCAGGCTTTCCTGAAATCAGCCTGTTCAGGATAACACATTTCTTATAATAAATATGCATAATAAAGAAATTAAATTGCCTCAATGAGTATATACAGAAATATATAGGTCGCATTCAGCATCCACTCTGTCCTGTTTCTGTTATGGATACCATGTTTTATCTCCAGTTTTCTGGCATCTTGAATAATCATTACATTGTTTCTAGTTGTTACAGTTTTCAAAGTTATTTATTCTTGCAATGTTATTATTTTATAAATTGTTCTGGTTCCGCTTACTTTACTCTTATCAATTCAGTTACATTTTTATACATTTTAAAAAGTTATTTCTTTATCTGTTACACCACAATCATATGCCATCACATTTAAAAATATCCTATTATTCTTCGTCAATAGTTGGCCATCTACTCACAAAAAAGAACTGCTGTAAATATTTTAGCATATAAAAGACCATTCTTTCTTTATCCTCTTTTAGCAATAGGTTTAAAAGTAGTATAGCTAGTTCCAAAGGCATGCATAGTTTAGTAACTCACAAAATAATTCCAAACTGCTTTTCGGAATGGCTATCTGTGGTGTTCTTTTTCCAAAACACAGTCAGGTGATAAAGGTTCAGATCTTTTATTGTGTCCTTCAATACAGCCCAGTTAGCTCAGAGGCCTAGCTCTCTGCTTGGTTACAAGAGCTCTTGCAGCTTTGTCCTTGGCTTCTGCCTCTGCTTTCTTCAGCCTCTAGCCAGCACCAAGGTGAAAGTTGTAATGAAATCTCTCTTGTGTCGAAGATAGGGCTTGTGGGCTTCCTCCCAGAGTGCTCCTCTCTGACCCCTGGGAATGTTCCCAAGTAACTCTCTTGAGTGGCTCACTGGAGCTGTATTTATGCTACTTCTCCAAGAGTGGGATTGTGGGATATCTCCCAGCATGCTCTCTGATCCTAAGAACTTCAAGGGAGGTGTGAATTCTTATATCTCATACTAAGCCATGAAATCTCCCAAATATGTGAACTCTATTGAGTACTTAGATACTTATGAGCTCTCTAAAGGTGTGAACACAAGCATCGTTTCTATCAGTTGTACTTAGTACCTTGTTTCAAGTTCTGGCCCAAAATATCTCCTTCTAAGATCAAATCAATCATATTGAACCATGCCAAACTAGATAATTATTGTCTCTATCAACTCCAATGGCTTACCAGTTTGTAAAGATTCCAACAGCTATCTACATTCACAGGTTTATCAATAGTACATCAATACTTATATAGATAAATTAAGGTAAAGAATCTTAAGATAAATAATTTTTTAAAAATGGAAATGGAGCCTAGACTTGCCAGATCACAAAGTATACCATAAAGCAGCAATTATTTAAAAAACAATTTGATACTTCTCTAAAAGAGAGAGAGAAAGAGAGAGAGAGAGAGAGTGAAAGAGAGAGAGAGAGAGAGAAAGAGTTCAATTAATGGAACAGACTTGATACACAATATTCAGAAACAAATGTTTATAATAGCCTAATAAATGATAAACACTAAGACCCCAGATATTGAGGTAGGAATTTACTACAATAAAAATCTGAAAAAATGGATAGCAGCATAGAAGAAATTAGAGTTAGAATAATACCTCATGTCTTACACAAAGATAAAACCCAAATAGGTTTCTGACCTACATATATGATATAGCATCATAAGCACATGGGAGAAACAGAAAAAAAAATACAACATATACTAATGGGAGAAAAATTCATAGACAAACAAGAATAGAGTGTCATAAAGGATAAAATGAATAATTGGGATTATATAAAATTTAAAAGTTTTTGCACAAATATAATAAATGTTTTTGGATTATAGCAAAATGTCAAAGAGTTTAGCAGAATCAACTTTTTTCTTTTTTTTAAACTGAAGCTTTCTATTTTCAAAACATATAGATGCATAATTTTCAACATTTATCCTTACAAAACCTTGTGCTCCAATTTTTCCCTCCCTTTTCTCACCCCTTCCCCTAGACTGCAAGTGATCTAGCAAATGTTAAACATGTACAATTATTTTATACATATTTACACAAATATCATGCTGCACAAGAAAAATCAGACTAAAAAGGGAAAAAATGAAAAAGAAAACAAAATGCAAGCAAACAACAAAAAGAGTGAAAATACTATGCAATGGTCCACATTCAGTTCCCACTGTCCTCTCTCTGAGTGAAGATGGCTCTCTTCATCACAAGACCATTGGAACTGGCCTGAAATATTTTCTTGTTAATGAGAACCAAGTCCATCAGAACTGATCATTGTATAATCCTGCTGTTACCGTTCATAATGATCCCCCAGTTCTGCTCATTTTACTTAGCATCAGTTCATGTAAGTCTCTCCATACCTGTCTAAAATCATCCTACTGATCATTTTCTATAGAATAATAATATTCTATAACATTCCAAAAATAATGAAATTAAGATTTAAAAGGATGCAATTAATAGGGGAGAAAATCTTTGCAGCATTTTTTGGGGGTAGAAACTTCATTTCTAAGATATATAAGGTACAAATTCAAATTTATTTTTTTAAACAAAGACACATTCCCCAGTTGTGAATGATTTAAGGATATGAACAAATAATTCTCAAGGGAAGAAATATAGGTTATCTGTAGCTCCATGTGAGGGAAGCATTTTAAATTATTATTAGAGAAATGCAAATTTAAGCATGTCTGAAATTCAACTTCATATCCTTCAGAGTGGCAAAGATGACAAAAAAGAAAAATGATAAATGTTCAGGGCCTGGTCAAAGACTAATTTTTTTTTTTTTTGGTCAAACACTATTTTCTATATTACTTTATACAGCTCTTTCCCAGAATCCCCAGCTGCTGGTGTCTTCCCAACTAAGGTTACTTTCTCTCTACCTATCTTGAGTGTACCTATATATGTATATGTTGTCTCCATCATTGCATATATAAACTCCTGGAAAATGGGATCCTTTTTTTTTTTTTTTTCTTTTCTTTCTTCTTTTTTTGGTATCCCGAGAGATTAGCAAACACAATGCCTGAAACATATTAAATGCTTAAAAATGCTGTGATTAATTGATCATCTCACCAAATTTCAGTGATACCTCTGAGGGCAAATTTTCCTTTTTGTGCTAGAATATCTGGTTTCTCTTGCTTTTTGCTTAAGCTTTGGGGATTTATATAATAGACATTGGAGGCCATGGATTTTTCTACTGATTCCTTTTTTGTACTTTCTCTCCTATGCACTTCTGAGTTTCTCAATTATCATTCTTCTTTTGTGATAGCTACTCTTTATGGTATCTAGTTTGCTGAGTGTACATAGTAGGGAATTTTCTCCCTTCCCTAATTTTTGTTGTTGTTGTAAAGCTCTATTGATTACAAAGCTAGTCTTTCTTAGGTGTACTTCCCCTCTGGTAAGGCTATCATCCTTATATTTTAAGTTGTAATCCCAAGAAATCCAAATCTCATTAAGATACACCCCTTTTAGTCAGATATTTACTTTCCAAAACAAATTTTCTATTTCTTGTCGTCAGTGAGCAACTATGAGGAAAACACAATATACGTCCCAATGTTCTTCAGTTCTGTATTTTATAATTTTTGTCAGTGTTTTTTAAGTTTCATCTAACAGAATTATTTCTGTCTATATGAATCACAAGAATTGGTAGTAGTCATATGTTTTAATGAGTGAAGTAGAGAGGGGCAACAGAGTGTGTGTGTGTGTGTGTGTGTGTGTGTGTGTCTATGTGTGTGTGTCTGTGCGTGTGAGGAGGAGTGGGGATTGATTTTCCTTTATGTCTTAGGTATATTATCTAGGAAAACAACAAACTTCTCTATGGTTGTGGCAAATTCAACAAAGAGCTTCTTCATTCTTCTCAAAGTCCTGGAACCTTAGCACTTATTACTGCTATTCATTTTTTTTTACCTCTGATCTTACTGGATTATCTCCTACCCAGTAGTTTCTATATCTTTCCTATATCCTTCCTTGGGAGACTAGCAGTTACTTTATCTTCCCCAGAGAACCCAACCCCATCTTCTTCAGGACAAGCCTCAACTTTGTTTTTATTTTCTTTTGGTTTTTGGCTATAATTCCCTGATTCTAAAGTTCTACCTCCTTGTGTCTAAAGCTGCCCCTCTCAAATGAAGGATCCAAATTCATTGTGAGGACATTCATACTTTCGTGACTCCTTATACCCAAAATTATCTCACAACTTCTATTGTCTCTCTCCCTTCCTGCACAAATGTAATCACCAATTCAACATGGTGTTAACATGTACTTTTAAATTTTAAAATTTATTTAATTTTCAATTTATGGAATGAAATGATCATATCACAATAAAAATTATTTAAAAGATAATTACACATGAAACTGCAAATTTATTGTGCACAGCTTGCTATTCCTTTTAAATATATAATAGTTATTAATGAGGTCCAACAAGTTATCATGAGGTACAAGTTATCATGAGGCAAAAACAAGTCACAAAGATAGGGAGACATCCAGAATGAATTCACAGGCTCAAACCATTTCCAGTTCAAGGGACAAAGTTTCATTTTAATGCCATAAGGCATGCAAAGTTCCTAAAGAACTCACAATTAACAAGGGAAAAGATGGGACCTTTTGGAGAAAGGACCCAGAGCAAGGTGTGCTAACTATGCTAATTGTGTGCTTCAGTAAATCAACGGATAGTTATGACCATCCTATTCATACAAAATAGCCTTGGGATTTGATATCTATAGCTTAACCTCTAAACTATATAAGGTAATTGTAGACATCAATACAGAATAGCTCTGTCTGTACATGATAATTCTGTAAGTACAAGATAACTCCACAAGGTCAGCTTGCTCCTCATAGGGGCCTACTTAAGATACTGGGTTGCTACAAGGGACATGATCTTTTGTTTTACTCTATCATTCCCCCTCAAACACTAACCATATGTGAAACCATTAGTTACAGCAAATAGAGAAGTTCTGAGTGCTGTGGATAAGTTTACTTGGCAGTATACTTTATATTGATGTCCACATTGATAAGTTTGACATATGCATTATCAGGACTAGCTTAGTGTTTGGGAGGCTCTGAGAGAAAGAGTAGGAGAGGAGAGATATTAGGCTGACTACCAAACTGAAAGTCTACAGAATTGTGCTGATCTCATTGTTGCATGAAGCTAAATTGCTTCCATTTGAATTGTCTTAGGAAGATTTTAAAGATCACCTGGCAGAAGAAAGTACCAGACACCGATGTCCTTTCTCAAATTAAACTGTCAAGCATTCAGACTCTTGCAGAAAGTGCGACTGTGCTTGGCTGGCCACATTGCTTGAATACCAAATGTACACTTGCCAAAAAGACTATTTTATGGAGAAATCTTCAGAGAAAGCAATACAGGGACACTAATTTTTTTTTTTTTTTTTTTTTTTTGGAGCAATTGGGATTAAGTGACTTGCTAACTAGGTAATATCTAAGAAGCATTAAGTGTCTGAGGCAAGATTTGAACTCAGGTCCTCCTGACTAAGGAGCTGGTGCTCTATCCACTGCACCACCTAACTGTCCCAAGGACACTCTCAAAGTCTCTCTTAAGAACTTAGACATGGTATGTGCACGAATGTTTGTGGCAGCCCTCTTTGTAGTGGCCAGAAACTGGAAACTGAGTGGATGCCCATCAATTGGGGAATGGCTGAATAAATTGTGGTATATGAATATTATCAAATATTATTGTTCTGTAAGAAATGACCAGCAGGATGATTTCAGATCATTATATACTTCAACAACAATACTACATGAGGATCAATTCTGATGGACATGGATCTTTTCAACAATGAGATGAACCAAATCAGTTCCAATAGAGCAGTAATGAACTGAACCAGCTACACCCAGTGAAAGAACTCTGGGAGATGACTAAAAACCATTACATTGAATTCCCAATCCCTCTATTTTTGTCCACCTGCATTTCTGATTTCCTTCACAGGCTAATAGTACACTATTTCAAAGCTGATTCTTTTTGAACAGCAAAATAACTGTTTGGACATGTATACATATATTGTATTTAATTTATAGTTTAACAAATTTAACATGTATTGGTCAACCTGCCATCTAGGAGAGGGGGTGGGGGGAAGGAGGGGAAAAGTTGGAACAAAAGGTTTGGCAATTGTCAATGCTGTAAAATTTTGCATGCATATAACTTGTAAATAAAAAGCTATAAAAAAAAAAAAAAAAAAAGAACTTAGACATGGGAAACATTGGCACAGTGACCTGCAGTCTATGAACAAAGCAGAATTGAATCAGTTCAGAAAAAGACATGAGATGCACAAAGTTAAAGAATTTGTCTTAAATGTTCATAAGGACAATTTGTGCCCAACCTATGGCAGAGCATTCTGAGCTAATATTGATCTGATCAGCCACATTAAGATACACTTAATTTGACTCTAACATAATGATGTCATTTGGAGCCTCTTGGAGAAGAAAGAACAGCTAATTCCCCTCAAACAAAGGGGGCCCAAAATCTTTTGGAGTGTGGAGTGATGGTCTCATTTTCTGAAGCTACTTTGCTGCTGAGAATGGAAGCAGAGCTGTCTCTGCCTCACAGGTCCCACTCAAAGGGATGATGAGCTTGAGCTCCTGGACGCTGGTCCAGTAGGTGCTGAGTCTCAGGGAAGTATCCAGTGGGGCCATCATTTGAAGGTGAATCAGCTGTAGCCTGGAGAAAACAAATCTAACCAGATGTAGAGTAGAGGCAGTAATGTTACAAACAATAAAGGAGGAAAACAAGAATAACAATACTTTTGCAGGTGAGTTTACTTATAAAAAAACTGACTTTATTCCACTTATTCTAAGTGGATTGGGAGGATACTTAAGCACTTAATTTTAGAACAGTGCATATCAAATAAGTTGTCCATAAGAAAACAGGTCTATATCATGGGACACACAGTACAGATATCCTTTCCACATTAGTAATAAAACATGAATAGAATTGTCTTTTCATTGATGTAAAACAAAATGTTCCATAAGTTACATTCTCTAAGAAAATAGATTGCACTAAAATTTTCTTCTTCCAAACATACTGAAGAGGCTTCCAATTTAGTTTCAATAATCAATAGAATAACATCTAGGACTCACAAACAATTGTA
Organism: Sarcophilus harrisii; assembly: GCF_902635505.1. Lineage (NCBI taxonomy): Eukaryota > Metazoa > Chordata > Mammalia > Dasyuromorphia > Dasyuridae > Sarcophilus > Sarcophilus harrisii. The sequence goes on from NC_045427.1 coordinate 486,379,149, forward strand.
TCAATTCCCAATTGTTCTTACATAATTTTGAATTATTTAAGGACCTTATTTTATACAGAAATATACATCTAGTAACAGGCAGATAACTAGGCCATACATTGATTTCTAAATAACTACAATGTTTCCAGATTGAAAGTGAGATCTTACATATTTGCATTGTGTTCATGTCTTCTGCTGATCATTTGTTCTAATTATAGAAATTTGCTATAAAAGAAAAAAAGACATTATTATAAACCACATCATACTGGGCCTTCAGGCTTAACTCTAAAGGCACATATATAGCAGGATAAAGCATCCTTAGCTTTGATTGACTTTAGGTAAGAGTCACAGTTGACAAACAAGCATGCAATAGTAATTCCACCTCATAGTGAGATTCAGAAATAATCTGGTGAGAAACACAGGAACACAATTGGGAAACTGACCCAAAAGCAGCCCACTTGAAGCTTAAGCCAAAGGTTGTACTCCCAGCTTTTGCCCAGAGAAAGACCTTCATTTTTAACATCTCTCTGACTAGCTTATGGCATTTCTCTTGAATAACTGACTTAATCATCCATCAAATAATCATACCCAAATACTCAAAACAGTTTCAGTTATAGTCCAAAAAGACAGTCCATTCAATGAAATGTCTTTTACAAGGAACAGATTGTAGAATAAGCATAGAGGAAGGAGAACATATAAATAGGAATAAGGTTTATGCCACTGGACATGTGGGAATATGGCAGACTGTGAAGATCTTGAAAAGTCAAACAGGATATTTTTATTTGATTCTGCAGGCAACTACTGGAGTTTATTAGGTGAAAGGGATGGGAAGGAGTTGACATGAGCAAACTTTCCCTTTGGGAAATTCATTCTGAAAGATGAGTGGAGGATGGACTAGAATTGAGGGAGGCTTGAAACAGAGAGATCAATCAGAAGACTATTACAAAGACAATACCCCAGATATGAATAGATTTATTAAAGTTCTAAAGGAAGGGGCAGCTAGATGATACATTGGATAGTCTACCAGTCTAGGAGTCAGGAAGACCCGAGTTCAAATCTGACCTCAGACACCTTATATTTACTAGGTCTGTGACCTGGAAAAAGTCACAACCCCAATTCCTCTTCAATTTTTTAAAAATCAATTGTTTAAAGCAGAGTTTAAGGGAAACCAGAAGGTCAGTATTTATAAAGTAATAGTACCACAATTGAGTAACTCTCTTCCCCAATCTTGAGACTAAAAAGTCTCATTCCTTAACTATACTGTCTGGTAGAGAACCAGCAAGGGGCAACCATGGGCTGTTATTTAAATTTAGTGTTCCCTTCTGTAAATCCTTACAGAGTTGCTTTTCCCCACAACTCTCACCTCAGTCACTCTCAGCAAATATCATTGGTTGCTTTCTAAATTACAAATCTGTTTGGTCACCCTGCTTTTTTTTTTCCTCAGCTCCCAGAAGATGGTGGGCATTTATTTTTATTACAGGATCCCCTTTTATGATCTTTTGATTGCTGCACTTATATTCCCTCAAAGATGACAAGATATATTCTTCTGCATCTTACAGACAGAATGTAAATTTGAAACTCCCAGTAAATGGTTATTATTTCCTTTACCAGGGAACTAACTCTCTGTCATGGTCCACGAGGGAAAGGGCTTCCCAGAGACTATTTCTACAGAATAGATTTAGAGCTCCAAAAATACTTTTTCAATAGACTATCTCCATTTCTAGTATCTTCTTTTGCTTTTTTTTTTTTTTTTTTTTTTTTTTTTTTTTTTTTTTTTTTTTTTTTACTTTAATAGCCTTTTATTTACAAGTTATATGTATGGGTAACTTTATAGCACTGTCAATTGCCAAACTTCTTGTTCCAATTTTTCCCCTCCTTCCTCCCACCCCCTCCCCCAGATGGCTGGATAACTAGTAGATGTTAAATATATTAAAATATAAATTAGTAGTATCTTCTTTTGTTCTCATGGCTCAGAATTCAAAGAAAATTTTCCTGGAAGGTGGAAGGGGTGGGTGGGGAGGTTGGATAAGGATCTCTCTTGATGTATCTTCCTTTCCAGTTCCATATTGGCTCATAGTAACTGAAAGGTAGAGAAAACACATTATATTATGTTTGCTGCAATATTTTTATGCAGGTATTTGACTTTTTAGGCTAAAATGCCATCTACACCAAGCTCTCATCTATTCATATGAATATATACATATGTGTGTGTTAAGATTTTTTTATTAGATGCTACCACAGAGCCAATTTTGTTCAATAGTTTTATGATTATAAAATGAAGCATAAAACAGGGAAAATGTGTTTTCAACATATTCACAGAGAAGGTCCACCATGGAGTTCAAGTTGGAGAGTGTTCTCTAGGGATTCTCCTTCTTATGGGATATATAGCATTAGGAATACCCAGAAGGCATTTACATTCTAATAGAAAAGACAACATGCAAACAACTATGAATGAACAAGATGTGGACAGGATAAAATAGAAATAATTTCAGAAGGAAGCCATTGACATTAAGGGAGATAGTGTATGATTGCATCACACACAATCACAACATAATTTCCTCCGTGAGTTCCACGATTATGAAAGGTTCCAACACACAGGAAAAAACAAGTGAATAAAGAATATCTATTGTTTAGATTATGACATGCCATTGAATCCAATATGTTCCTCCATCACTACTTATAACTTGGACAGACGTTGCAAATGGATAATGATGAACTCCAATTTGAGGGAAGAAGGGGGGGGAAATCAATATTTATGTAGGACCTACTATGTGCTAGAAATTGTGTTAAGCTCTTTTTATAAATTTGTTCCTTACACTAACTTTGGGAAGTAGATGCTACTTTTCCAATTTTATACTTGAGTGAAGTGAGATAAAAAGCAGTTAAGTGAGTTGTCTGGGATAATACAGTTAGTGTTTGAGGCCAGCTTTGAACTCAGTTCTTTTTGATTCCAGCTAACAAGTTGATTTTTTGAAGCTGTGCAATGCTTTTGATGTTCCCAAGACGCTTCCTGAAACAAAAATTCATATTTTAAAGATGGACAGTTTCCTAATGACACTAGATGACTGTGAATTATGGAATATCAGCACAACCTGTGACAAATCAATTTGCAGGTAACCCAAAAGCAATTGCATGGCTTTGGAAATGTGTAATTGGAAAAGAAGGATCATGCAGCAAAAATCAAAATAATAAGCAGCCAGGATATTGTAATGGTACCTAAATTTGAGAAAACTAGAAGGATGCTTGCAACATTGAGGGGACCTTTCATAAAGAATTTACAGCAAAATACAGAAAAAAGTTCCACAAGATGAAATAAAGATGGGTTGTTATGTGCATCAGTTCTCACATTAATGAAGTTATAAATCCTTTGACATTCTGAAATATGATGACTTTAATGATTAAGTCATGGGATTTTGGGCAAATCTTTCACTCAATCTTAATACCTCAGTTTCTCTATCTGTAAAGAAAGCCAAAACAACTTCATAAAAATTTTGTGAGCAAAGTACTTTGTAAAACCTTAAAGTGAAAGAAAAGAACATTAATTAACCTTTTGAAAATACACAGAATAAAGCAAAATAAAATTCAAAAGGGACCACAAATTGTGCTTTTATAGAACTTCATGGTTCATATATAATCCTTTTTTTCTTGGTCTATTAAAATATTAGTGTTTCTTAATAATTGTCAAGTTCTTAAGAAATTTTTAAAAAAATAAAATAAAATCTTAAAGTGTTATGTAAACAAATGATATTGACAATGTGGTATGAATACATTGTGATTTAGGATAAAGATCATAGTTAAACATTTCTTTTTTTATTAAAGTAACAGAAACCGCAAGTGATTTTCTTGTGGTTGGTTGGTTGTTTCAGTCATGTCTGACATTTTTAGACCTTACTTGAGGTTTTTTTTATTATTTTAATATTTTATTCATCCCAAAATTACATCTAAAAACAATTTCAATATTCATTTTAAAACTTTTTTTAGTTCCAAATTCTCTCCTTTCCTTCTCCTTTCCTGAGGGAAGATATATATAGGGTATATATGTGTGGTCATACAAAACATTTCCTTATCAAACAAGACAAATAAAATTTTTAAAAGTATGCTTTGATTTAACTTTAGACTCTATTGGTTCTTTCTCTGGAGGTGGATAGCATTTTTCATTTTATGTCCTTTGGAATAGTCTTGTTTGAGAATAGCTAAGCCATTTATAGTCGATTGTCATATAATATTACTGTTACTGTGTACAATATTCTCCTAGTTCTGTTCATTTTACTTTGCGTCAATTCATGTAAATCTTTCCAAATTTTTCTGAGGGCATCCTGCTAATCATTTTTTAATAGCATAATAGCATTCCATTACAATTATATATTACAATTTGTCCAGCCATTCCCCAGTTGATGGGCATCTCCTCAGTTTCCAATTCTTAGCACCACATAAAGAGCTACTATATTTTTGTGAAAATATGTTCTTTTCGATGCTCCAAGTTATTATTAATCAAAGAAATGCAAATTAAGACAACCCTGAGATACCACTAAACACCTGTCAGATTGGCTAGAATGACAGGAAAAGATAATGCAGAATGTTGGAGGGGATGTGGGAAAACAGGGACACTGATACATTGTTGGTGGAGTTGTGAATACATCTAGCCATTCTGGAGAGCAATTTGGAACTATGCTCAAAAAGTTATCAAACTGTGCATACCCTTTGATCCAGCAGTGGTACTACTGGGCTTATATTCCAAAGAGAACTTAAAGAAGGAAAAGGGACCTGTATGTGCATGAATGTTTGTGACAGCCCTCTTTGTAGTGGCAAGAAACTGGAAACCGAGTGGATGTTCATCAATTGTGGCATATGAATCTTATGGAATATTATTGTTCTGTAAGAAATGACCAACAGGATGATTTCAGAAAGGCCTGGAGAGACTTACATGAACTGATGCTGAGTGAAATGAGCAGGACCAGGAGATCATTATATATTTCAATAATTCTATATAATTATCAATTCTGATGGATGGGGCCCTCTTCAACAGTGCGATGAACCAAATCAGTTCCAATAGAGCAGTAATGAATTGAATCAGCTACATCCAGCAAAAGAACTCTGGGAGATGACTAAGAACCACTATAGAGAATTCCCAAGCCCTCTATTTTTGTCTGCCTGCATTTTTTATTTCCTTCACAGGCTAATTGTACAATATTTTGAGAAATGAGATCATTATCAGAGGAACTTACTGTATTTTTTTTCATAGTTATGACTATTTCCCCTTTTTGACTAATTCTCTCTCTCTCTCTCTCTCTGTCTCTCTCTCTCTCTCTCCCCCTTACTTTTTCACTCTCTCAGTCTCTCTCATTTCACCTCATCCTCAAAAGTATTTTGCTTCTGACTACCACCTCCCCCCAAATTTCCCTCACTTCTATCAGCACTCTCCCTTATTCCCTTCTCCTTCAACTTTCTTTCCGGGTAAGATAGATTTTGATACCTAACTGAGCATGTATGTTATTTCCTCTCTGAGCCAATTCTGATGAGAGTAATATTTAAGCATTGCCTGCCATCCCTCCCATCTTCCCCTCTACTGTAAAAGCTTTTTTGCACTTCTTTTATTCAACATAATTTACCTCATTCTACTCTCTTTCCCTTTCTCCCAGTACATTCTTCTTTCTCAGCCCTTAATTTTAATTTTTTTAGATATCATCCCATCATAGTTGACTCAAACCATTTGTCTTTGCCTTTTATATACATATGTATACTCCTAACTTTCTGATAATTATAAAATTCTCAGGAGTTATAAGTATTTTATGAATAGGAATATAAACAGCATAACTTTATTGAATTCCTTATGATTTCGCTTTCCTTTTTGCCTTTTTATGCTTCCTCTTGAATCTTGTATTTGAAAGTCAAATTTTCTATTCAGCTCTAGTCTTTTCACCATTGAAAGTTCTCTGTTTCATTGAATATCCATTTTTTCCTCTGAAGGATTATGCTCAATTTTGCCAATAGTTTGTTCTTAGTTGTAATCTTAGCTCTTTTACCCTCCAGAATATAAAATTCCAAGTCTTCTGACTTTTTAATGTAGAAACTGCTAGATCTTGTATTATCCTCATTGTGACACCACCATATTTGAATTGTTTCTCTGTGGCAACTTACATTTTCTCCCTGATTTGGAATTTGGCTATAATATTTCCCCTACCCTAGGGGACGGGGGAGATGGGGGAGGAGGGAGAAAATTTGGAACACAAGGTTTTGCAGAGTGAATGCTGAAAACTATCTTTGCATGTATTTTGAAAAATAAATTATTTTTAAAGTGTTTTGTAGTTTTATTCATATATTTCTCTGTAGTATCTTAGTAGCTGAACTCCAACATTTTGTAGCTATTTTGAATGAGATTTCTTTTTTCATATCTTCCTTCAGGGTTTTTGCTGGTAATATACAAAAGAGCCAATGATTATTCTGTGTATTTTTCTGCTACTTTGTTGAAGTTATTTCAATTAATTTTTATCTTACTCTAGGAGCTTTTTAAATCATCACAAAATGATAATTTTTTTGTTTCTTATTATTATGCTTATTTTTTTCAACTTATGTTTCTATTGTATTATAACTAGAATTTCTAGAACTACATAAAACAATAGTGGTAACAATAAGCATCTTTGTTTTATTCATGATCTCTAGATGATTTCTAATGATCTGTAATATTTCTCCATTATAAAAAAATACTAGTTTGTGGTTTTAAGATATTAAGAAACAGTCCATTTACCTTTTGGTTTTTAATTTTCAACATAAAAGGATGTCATATCTTGCCAAAATCCTTTTCAAAATTTATTGATAGAATCATGCTATTTTTATTGCTTTTGTCATTAATATCTATTATTAGAATAGAAGTAAGTTGTAATGAATAGAGACCTGATCTCTGTACCAGAAAAAAACCCTAGTTCAAATTTCAATTTGGACAAATATTAGGAAGCCCTAGGCCAGTCACTGAACATCTCAATGTTCTAGACAATTTCTAACCTGCAAATTATGGAGGGGAGGGATGAAAGGGGGAAGGGGCAAAAGTGTGTGAGTAGGGAAAGTGCTACTCTGAATTGATAGTGGAAGTTTCTTGTCTCAGGAGTTCCTCATTCCTTCTGTTCTATTATGCTTATAATTTTTAAAATATTAAACCAAATTTGAATTCTTAAATTCAATATGGTAAAAGTATATAATCTTTTAAATAGTTGCTATAATTAGCAACTATGACTAACTGCTCTAGAGAGGCAATATGATGTATTAAAGAATTTTTATCTTATAATCAGATCTGTGCTACAATTTGAGCTCTCATCTAACTTTGTTCAAGTCACTTAACTATAATATTTGATTTTCATCATCTATTATGATGAGGAGCTTGAAATAGATGACCTTTAAGGTCACTTCCAGCATTTTAGCTATGATCCTATGATTCTCTCTGTATGGTCTTTGTCTGTCTTTCTCATTCACTTTCACTGTTGTGGTGGTGGTATCAGTTGTTTCAGTCATGTCCAACTCTTCATGACTCAACTTTAGGTTTTCTTTGCAAAAACAGTGCAGTGGTTTGCTTTTTCCTTCTCCAGCTCATTTTACAGATGAGGAAACTGGAGTATACAGGGCTAAGTGACTTGCCCAGGGTCACATAGTATTTAAAGCTAGATTTGAACTCAGAAAGAGGAATCTTTCTTCCTACAGGCGTGGTGATCTATCCATTGTGTCAACTAAGTTACTAAGACTATTTTAATTTTTTTTTTCATCAGTATTCATTAGGGATGCTGATCTACATATTTTTTCCAGCATTTTCTCTCCCTGGTTTAGTTGTCAAAATCTCATAAAAGTGGTGTGGTAGTACCTTTTCTGTTTCTATTTTTGCAAGCAATTTTCAAATTATTGGGGTTGAGTTTTATATAGAATTCATTTCTAAGTCAGTTTGGTACTGAGCCTTTCTTCTTTTAGAAATTTGTTTCTAGCTTGTACACTGTCTTTTCCTGAGATTACAATGTTTAACCCTCAATATATTATTCTATAAATGTAGATAATTTATAATTTTAGTAAACTTTCATTTCATTTAAGTTACAATTTTATTGGCATATAATTGGAGAAAAGTTTATAATAATTTCTTTCATTTACTCTTCATTTATTGTGAATTCTGAAAACATTTTAGTTATTGATTTTTTCTTTTTTGATCAAATTAATCTATTTTATTAGCTCCCCCTCAAAAAAAAACCCCAGCTCCTAATTTTATTCACCAAATATTTTTTATTTTTTATTTTTATTTTTAGAATGCTTTTGTTCGAATGTTTTTAAAAATTTGTTGCTTTTCATATTTTTTGCATGCAAATGCAATTTTCTGACTTTTTTTCTTTTGAGGAAAGTGTTTGAGAGATTTAAATCTTCCCCTAAAGACTACTTAAGCTGCTTCACAAAAGTTTTGATATAGTGTTTTATTATTATTTTTTTAATTATCTAGTGTTTCTTTTGATTTTTTTTCTTAGCCTTCCTGGCTATTTAAGAAAACAAACAAACCTGTCCATTGTTAAAAAATTAAATTATTTAGCTTTCACTTAAATCTGATTCCTTTCTTCTGAAGATTTCATAGATTATAATCTATTGTGTCATGGTTAATAAAGGATTTATTTAACATTTTTGTTTTTCTGAATTTGAGAGGTTTCTCTGTTCTTGCATATAGTCAATTTTTGCAGAGATGTCATGTACAACTAACAAATGTACACTTTTTTTAAAAATCAGTATTTCATAGTACCAGAAATCTAATTAGCTAAAAACTATTTTAGTTAGTTAGACTAACTAACCTTTCTAAAATTCTATTCAAATCTTCAAATTCAGGTCTTATTTGAGTAGATCTTTAAAACCTATTTAGGTCTTTAAATATAATTTTTTTGAATTTATATTTTTGTTAGATTTACTTAAGTCTGAAATGATCACATTGCAACTCCTAACTTCTATGGTTTTGCTATCTATTACTGTCTATAATTTGATTAACTTTTATATCAAATATTTAGATATTTTGCTATTTGAGATTGATATTTTCCATTATTTAGGATGCTTTTAATTCAGTTTTTTAAAGTTTTATCTATTTTAATCATGTGCTTTTTTTTTTTATTATTGCCTTATCTAAAATAATTATCCCTCTTACTTTTTAAAAATATTTATCTGAAGCATAATAAATTCTCTTCCAGCCCCTCATTTTAACTCTATATGAATTTGTTTCAAGTATATATCTTGTAAATAATGAGTTAAACTCAGATTTCTAGTTCATTCTGTTACTCTACTATTTTATGGAAAAGTTTAAACTGTGTTCACTGTTAACAATTATTTATATATTTATCTCCATCATAGTTTCTTAGAATTTTTCTTATTTTTTTACCTCTTTTTTTTCCCCAAGAACAGAGGGGGGAAATGTGATAGATACTAGTAATCTATAATTTCTGTTCCTGTCACTTATTTCCCAATGTTATTGTGAAGATTAAATGAGATAATATTTATAAAGCACTTAATACAATATTTGGCATCTACTGGGTACTATATAAGTGCTGTTATAATTAATATCATCATCATCATCATCATCACATCATTACTATTTCTTTGCTCTTCCTCATATGCACCAAACCAAATAATCTCTGCTTCTTAAACTTTTTTTCTTTCTCATTTAACACCCTTTTAAATTAGTCCACTCAAGCTGAAGTCTGCTGTGCTTGTGATGATTCCCTCTCTGAATCTACTCTACATCTTATGCCCCGCTCCTTTCTTTCTCCCTGTTTAGTTTTTACACAAAATTCTGTGTATTTGTGTGTATCTTTTACCCTTTCCTCCTTCCCTGGACTAGATAATACTGAGATTCATGAAACACTGACTACCCTAAACATTTCCTCTGTGTCTGTAGAATTTTCATGTATCCCATTTAGGAGAGAGAAATTCTTTTCTTCTACTCCCTTTCCCCTTCTCTAGAGTGCTATTTTCCCCTCTCTTCTTTTCTTTCCTAAAACCAGCAAAATGGAACAAAACTGTGTTTTGGCCTTGTGGTTATCTTTTTAAACTTCTTCTTTGACCCTTGAAGCTATTAGAATTCTTAAGAGACTCTTCATTCTTCCTCACCCAAGAGAATATAATCATTTCATCATTTTAAATTTCTTCCACTTTGTCAAAAGTACTTTTTAGATTTCTCTTTATTTCAGTTTTCATTTCAAGTTTCTACTCAACTCTGGTCTTTTCATCAGAAATGATTAAAAATTCTCTTATCTATTAAATATCCATTTTTTCCTTTGTTGGATTTACTTGGTTTTGCAGGATAAGTTGTTCTTGGTTGAAAGTCTTCAACTTTTGTTTTGTAAAACATTGTATTTCAAGATTTTCTCTTCTTTAGAGTAGTTGCTGCCAAATTTTATGTGATTCTGACTATAGTTGGTACTTGAGCTCTTTCTTACTAGCTTCCTGTAGTATTTTTTTAATTCATCATGGAGGTTATGGATTTTGGCCATGATATTTGTGGTTGTTTTCAGTTAGGAACTCTTTTGTGATGATCAGTGGATTCTTTCTGCTTTTACTTTGCCTTCCTGTTCTAATAAATCTAGGCAACTTATTCGTTAAAATATAAAATCTAGGATTTTTATTTGGTCATTGTGTTGAGATTTGGATGATTCCTAAATCATTTCTTCTCAATCTGCTTTTCAGGTTAGTTGTTTTTTGATATTATATACCTTGGCTTTTTTTATTTTATTAATTTTGTGGTTTCATTCTAACACTTCTTATCTCATTGAGTCATTTAGTTTTGTTTGCTTCATTCTAATTTTTAGGAAGTCCATCACTTGTAATACTTTCCATTATCTGTCATCATTCTTCAGAGCTCTTATTTCAATTATAATGTCATTTTAATCTTTTTTATTTCTTGTAGCCATTTGTGTAGTTCTTGTGGCCAAGACAATTTTTTTCCCCCTGAAACTCTAATTATACTTATTGACTTGCTCTCTTCTATGTTTATCTCTTGGATATCTTTTAATCCATAATATTGCTTAATTATTGAAGTCCTTCTTTGTGCAGTCAATAAGGAACTTTAATAAAGGGTTAAAAACAAGTCTGAGATTATTGGTTTTAGGTTTCAGTTTTACCTTTTCTCCCTTTCATTGTCCTTTATAGTAAGCACTTGTTCAGATTACAACAAAAACTAGCGTATCTTTATCCAAGAGGGGGAACAAACACTTATTAAAAAAATATAGGCAGCAAATAAGATTTCAAAAGAACAGAAAACTCTTAAGGGTAGCAATGTTAATTGGCCATGTAGCAATGAGGTAGAAAAGAGGAAGTGAAGAAGGGATAATTTTATCAGCGTGGTAATCAGATTATCCAGGTAAACAGTAAATTCTGTGTAGGCAGACCATTGTCTAAGTAAGGTGGCTAAATCAGATAAGATTCCAACTGTTGAAGATTATATTGTGTTCCTGGTTTCAGGGATTATCCTTAACAGCAAATCACTGCTAGGTAATATCTGCTTTGTCCCTTTTTCCTTTGTCTGGAAAGCAAAAGTTTTCAGACTTCTCTTGTTGACTCACAAGGTTTCCATCTACTACCATCATCCTTTAGTCCAACTTCTCAATGGTTAAACACTTCCTATCATCTCCCTTGGTGATAAGGAATTACATTCTGTTCGGAACATTCTTTTGTTTACTCATTATCAACCTCAGTTCCTGGCTTGAGATTTTAGGTTCGCTACACGCTCTGCTGCTTTTATACTCTTGGGTGGCCTGGGTAGGTCATTTTTTTTCCTCTCTTTTTCTTTTTGGACCCCTCCCATTAGCCTTCACTACCCCTAGTGTGTCTGGACTCAAAAAAAAGGGGTAATATTTAATGTTCTCAGTCAGAGACCTGTACTCTTCCATTCTGCTTCTCCCTGGAACATGCCTGTTTAGAGTGCCTCAGGTTTCTGCCTCTCCTGGAACATTTCAGATCAAGGCTCTTCCAAGGCCCTCTCCACTTCCTACCCCTCACCTCCTGACCTTGGGCAACACTGGTCAGAGCATTATTACCAGTTTCAAGACTATTTGCCTGAACTCATACTGGATTCTCTACTGGGACCTCCCCTTCTAGAAATGATTTCTGGATATCTTTGAGCTGCAAGGAGGAAATTGTTTCTCTTTGGATTTCTTGATCATTATTCAATCTGGTACCACTTTTTTTTGAGTTTCTACTAAAATATAATACTATATTATATAGTATGTATATACATATATTACATATACTACATATATATGTACTAGAATATATTTAGGAGAACTGTAACTTTTCACAATACTATCTTTTTATTATTATCTTTTTTTTTTTTTTGCTGAGGCAATTGGGGTTAAGTGGCTTGCCCAAGGTCACACAGCTAGGAAGTGTTAACATGTTTGAAGTCACATTTGAACTGAAGTCCTCCTGGTTTAAAGCTTGATGCTCTATTCACTGCACCATCTAGCTGCCCCCATAATACTAACTTAATGATTAGTCAGTGTTAAAGACGATTAATATAAACTTCTTGAGGGACAGGCAATGTTGTTTTTCACCTTTGTGTTATTAGTTCCTAGAAGAGTGACTAACACAGAGTGGATGTTTTTTGTTGAAATGAATTTGGATTATATACTTGAAAGATATGCAAGAAGAACGAGTAGAAGAGGGAGAGCATTCCTTCAAGGGTGGGGTAGGGGACCCCAGGAGGCAGTCATGTGCTTTGTGTTGGGGTAGTATTATTGTTTGTGTTTTATTAATTCATCTCTGGGAAGTCATACAATTATAGAACATCAGAATTGGAACAGCTTGAAAGGACACGTTATCTATGTGTATCCGAACAAGAATTCTGTATTGTAGCCATGTAGCCTTTTGAAGATCTCCAATGAGAAGGAACACACTGATTTTATATTTCTTGACTAGGGTATATAGCTACAGAGTCTTGTTTTTATTTCTGTGTTTCAATTTGAGAAGTAGGTGAAAGGGAAAGGAAATATAGTGGCAAAGTTGCAAAAAAGAGGATCACTGAAACTTTTTTTTATTATTAGGAGAGAAATGAAAAAAGGCCAGAAGGAAATACAGACAAGCAGGATAACTTTGAAAATAGCATAATAAATTTATCATCTACTTAACAAAAAAAAATTAAGTTACATAGCAGATTCACAGTTTTATGTACAATCCCATGTTTACTTTATTTTATATAGAGAAAAGCTCATTTATTTGATATTTTCTCAGATTAAAAATAAGATAAAATGCAAAAAAAAGAGAGAAGGAACTCATTGCCTCCCTTCATTTAAAATTAACTGTAATTGTTCAGAGGTTTTTATTTTCACAAATACTAATTTTGCTTTTTTACTTCTGAAAATACTATTATTCCAAGTTCTGTCCTTTCTGACCAAGTACTACAAGTCCAATCTCTCTTATATGATTATTCCAAACAATCTATGATTTCCATTACTGTGGGTTCTCCCCCAACTAATTACAATTTTTCTATGTACAAGTTCCTCTGTTTAAAGTCTTTGTGGCCCTTTCTAGTATGTTTATTCTAGTGGAGACATCTTCATCAGAGATGCTGGAGCCTCAGGCTTTTTGAAGCAAGAGAGTGCCTCCTCTGATAGATATTCATCTGTCAGAAATCCTGAGCCTCAAGATGCCAAAGGTACTATATATAGAGCCAGTGGTTTAGGTGACTCCACGATTGGAGTTGGGAGCTCGGCACTCACTCCATATATGGAGTATTTTCTGGGTGTGATCATCCCATCATCCTAAGATACAGATACAGAGCTGACATCAAACATGAGTTCAGTCCAGCTCCCAGAAACATAATTACCATGGAAGTTATTTATAGCTGTTGGGGTCTCACAATTAAAATATTGTAAGCCCCAGGATATTAGATGCATTAGAGATGCTGCTTAGATAAGGATTCACACCCATCAAAGATCTAGATCCCTAAGGACCCAAAGAGAGCTTAGTAATTCTTTCATGTGCAGGACGATTCTGAATATGCTTCATGCCCTACCACCTGGAGGCAAGGCACCTGACATGGCAGAGATCATGAGTTTATTTAGGCCTCAGAAACTGAAACATATTGCTGGTCCATATGCCTGAGTAGAATTTTCTAATGTCTTCAACCATTTATAGGTTCTGCTCGCCTGTTTTTGAAATGAATACCATTGGTGCCATTTCTCCAAACAGTTATAATGAGAAGACCCTGATTATGAGTCCTTTTTCCATGCTCTGGTAGGCAAACTTTCAGCTTCTGCTCCATTTATCCCACTTTTTCAGAGATTTTCAGAAATCACTTCTTCCTTTTACCACTATTTGGTGTATTCTTTATAGGCAGTAGATAGTACAAGGGATAGATTGATAGACTTATAGTCAGGAAAATTCTAAGTTCAAATCTGACCTCAGATACTTACTAGCTATGTGATCTTAGGCAAGTCACTTAATTTGTTTGCTTCAGGTTTTTTATCTCTGAAAAGAAGATAATAGCATCTATCTTTCAATGTTATTGTGAGAACTGAATAATATTGTATTTCGTAAAGCACTTTGCAAAACCATAAAATGCTATATAAATGCTAGTTATTGTCACTCTTAACCATAAACACTTCAGTCTTATTACATGCATACTCTATATCCTCCTCTAGTCCTCTGAAAGCTCTTTTCTGCTTTTAAAAAAAAAATAAGTTTTTATTTTTATTTGCTATTTCTTATATCATTATAGTATCCTATGAATCCCTTCTCTTCCCAGAAAGTCATCCTATATGATGAACAGAAAATTTTTAGGGAGGAAAAAAAAAGTTAACACAATTGATGCCCTGCTCTAATTTTTTTTAATGTAAACTTTTTCCCCCAATTACATGTAAAGGTAGTTTTCAACATTCATTTTTGTAAGATTTTAAGTTCTACAATTTTCTCCCTCCCTTTCTTTCCTTCTCCCTTTCCAAATTAGTAAACAATCTAAAACAGATTATACATGTGCAATCATGTTAAAAATATTTCCACATTAGTCATGTTGTGAAAGAAACAGAACAAAAGGAAAAAAACACAAACACATACTCGTGGATGTATTCAAGCACACATATACACACATACACCTCCCACCCCAAGAAAGTGAAAATAGCATGCTTCAATCTGCATTAGACTCCATTAGTTCTTTATCTGGAAATGGATCATATTTTTCCACAAGTTTTTTGGAAATGTTTTAGATGACTATTGCTGAGAAAAGCTAAGTCTATCATAGTCAATCATTGCACAATGTTATTTGTACAGCATTCTGGTTCTGCTCATTTCACTTACACTGCTCTAATGTTAATAAACTTCTCTTTATCTTCAATCTCTTTATTTCACACTTTTTCTAACTTAACACATTACTTGAAATATGGTACATTCCTAAAAGATACCTCATTTAGTACTGAGTTCTCTTCTCATCTTCTAAAACATAAGTACGCTAACACCCCTAAATCTTTTTCAGACAACATAATGTCTAGCCAGGGTTTCCCCTCCTTGTAACTGGGATTTGAATGCCCTTGTTTACATTTATCCCTATTACAATTCATTAGATTCAGCTCCTATGTTCTAGCTCATTTTGTATCTTGCCTCTGCAACCAATATATTAGCTGATCCTTTTGACTTTGTCCTTTGCAAATTGAATGAGCATGACATACATATCTTTTAATCCAAATCATTGATAAAAAATGGTTTGTTTTATATTTTAACATATTTAACATGTATTGGACTACCTCCAGCTAGGGGAGGAATGGGGGAAAGAGGGAAAATTTGGAACAAAAGGTTTTGTAAGAGTCAATGTTGAAAAATTACCCATGCACATGTTTTGTAAATAGAAAGCTTTACTTTTAAAAAAAGTGACAAAGGTAAAAAAAAAAATTAGTTTATAAGATGCAGGGCTATACATATCTCTGAGACACTCCCATAGACACTGTATTCTCAGTTAACATTAATGATTATCTTTGGGTCCAGTCATTCAATTAATTTCAAATCTATTCAACTGTATTATCATCTCATCAGTACCTCTCTGAAGGGATCTCTCTGGAATTCAGTTTTCACTCCTGTAAATACAGTGAATTGTACCAAATCAACTATTCTCTCTCTCTTTTTTTTAATTTTTATTTTAATTTTTTTTATTATAACTTTTTATTGACAGAACCCATGCCAGGGTAATTTTTTTTTTTACAACATTATCCCTTGTACTCACTTCTGTTCCTATTTTTCCTTCCCACCCTCCACCCCCTCCCCTAGATGGCAAGCAGTCCTATATATGTTGAATATGTTGTAGTATATCCTAGATACAATATATGTGTGCAGAACCAAACAGTTTTCTTGTTGCACAGGGAGAATTGGATTCAGAAGGTAAAAATAACCCGGGAAGAAAAACAAAAATGCAAACAGTTTACATTCATTTCCCAGTGTTTTTTCTTTGGGTGTAGCTGTTTCTGTCCATCATTGATCAACTGAAACTGAATTAGGTCTCTTTGTCAAAGAAATCCACTTCCATCAGAATACATCCTCATAGAGTATCTTTGTTGAAGTATATAATGATCTCTTGGTTCTGCTCATTTCACTCAGCATCAGTTCATGTAAGTCTCTCCAAATCTCTCTGTATTCATCCTGCTGGTCATTTCTTACAGAACAATAATATTCCATAACATTCATATACCACAATTTACCCAACCATTCTCCAATTGATGGGCATCCATTCATTTTCCAGTTTCTAGCCCCTACAAACAGGGCTGCCACAAACATTTTGGCACATACAGGTCCCTTTCCCTTCTTTAGTATCTCCTTGGGGTATAAGCCCAGTAGTAGCACTGCTGGGTCAAAGGGTATGCACAGATTGATAACTTTTTGGGCATAATTCCAGATTGCTCTCCAGAATGGTTGGATTCGTTCACAGCTCCACCAACAATGCATCAGTGTTCCAGCCAAATCAACTATTCTCAAAGAACCTCTGAAGATCCCTGAGACCTTTTCAAGGGTCCGAGAGATCAAAGCTATTTTCATAACAATACTATGACATTATTTGCCTATTAAAATATTTGTTCCTTTATTGGCTAAACAAATTTGTGAGGTTGGATTTTCTTCATATAGTTCAACCCAAACAAAATAACAGACAATGCAGAAGTAGATATTAGAAATCCAGCTATCTGCAACACAGATATTAAAGAGATTTGGAAAAATATGTAAAACAATGTCACCTTTCTCACTAAATTTTTTTTATTTTGTAAAATACTTATTTTTCATAAAAGCACTCTAATTAACATGTAATTGATTTATTATTTTTAAACTTTATGTTTTTATATCTGACGCAGTAAGGATCAATATAATCCACAAAAACCAAAAGCCTTTAGGGTCTTGAGTAATTTTTAAAAGGGTCTCTCTTAGTGATGCCCAGTCCTGAGATCAGAAAGTTTTTGAACTCTTGCCCTAAGGGAGAGTGCATAAAGGCACTTTAGCTCTGAATCCTGTGACTCAGGAGGGTCTCCACCACAATAAACAATCTCTGACCTTTGTAGATTGCCTTAGACCTCCCCTAATTATTCTCGTACAGAGCCTCTCAGGGATGATACAAACTTCTCTTTCTCCTTTAAGGCTCAGTCTGGGTGACCACGAGCCTCTTGGAGGTATGGGTGTAATGCCAAAGGTCACTTTTAATGGGGTGACCAGTTCCTCCATTTGTCCTATTTCATAATTCTGCCTTAAGGTTATGACCGTCCCCTCTTAATGATTGAGATAAAGGTGTTATAGACTTTCCTTAATGTCATTAGAATATCAGTAACCTCCACTGGTTATCCCCACCTAGGGGGGCTATCCCCACCTAGGTCTCTGCATTATATCATTGTTCTTGTTATACCATAAAAGGCTTACTGTCCCAATATTCGGAGCTAGACTGTTTGAGATGATAGTTTCTTCTAGCCCTGGGATCCATTGGTCCCTGTATTTCTCTTCATTTAATAAATTATAGAATTGGTCTCTAATCTCTGTCTTGCTCAGTTTCTTTTGACATTACATTTGGAGGCCCCAGCGAGATGATTAGAAAATGAGCAGGATAAGAGATGAGACTTTGGGGTCTCTGGGGCTGGGATGACTGCGAATCTGAACTCTTGGCCTGGAGAAGTCGGGCCCTCCTGGATTTCTTTCCAGTGCTTCCGGGAAAGAGAGCAGTTTCCAGCCACAATAGCCTGATGGTAGACAACCCCATTTCGGCCACAGGAGAGTAAGTTTGTCTGGGTACCTTTTGGGGTACCATGTGGTTTTGTTTGTTTGGTTTGGTTGATGAATAACCGGATTCACCGGGTTGCACGGTTGTCACTTTTGGGGTGTCCTTTTCTTGGGGTACCGGTTGGTTTGGTTGATTAGTGAATAACTGGATGCGGGGTCACTTGGGGTGCCCTTTTTGGGGGTGCCATTTGCTTGGTTGATGAGTGGCCTACTGGACGCAGGAGGTCGCTACTGGAGTGTGATGGAATTTTGGACAAGGTAAAAGACTTTTTCTTTCCTTATCTTGTGGTGGACACTGCAGTCATCAAGACTGCAGTCGTTGTTTGGAGCTTTGGAGCTCTGGCACAATTCTTTAGAAATTGCTGCGGCTCTCTCTCTAAAAAGAGATATGAGGGAGGCTGAAAAAGTTGGGAAAACTAAGTTTTTACTTGCTTGCAATCTAGACACTCTGCCGCCTCAAAACCATTTTCCTGGAGCAGATGCTTTGCTTGAGGAAACTCTTTCTGTCCAACTCTTTTCCAGAGATAAAAGCCCGTCCTTTGCATTTCTAAGAGAGGTCCTCCCACTTCTTCCATCGAGTGGGAAGTATATACATTTGAAAATGGGACTCAGTTTCCCTGTTTGGGTCATCCTGTGTTAGTTAGAGTAATGCTGGCTCCTTCGGCTTTTGCATGCTCAGGGGGCTATCTACAAAGTTTTTAAAAACGCCATTTGGTTTGGCTTTAATGTTAGTGTCCTACTGAATGTTGTAATTGTGCAGTCTAAGTGTGATCAGTGTTCTGTATGTCTTGTATATTATTGGACAGTCTAGTTGTGCTCTGTGTTCTATGTGATTTTTGTGAAATTGTTTGTAATTTGTCTGTTTTGGTAACTTAAGAGCTCTGTTAAATTTAAGAACAATGATCAAATTTAGGAATTGGTTATTTCAATACTGAACTCCAGATGGTGAAAACATTTGATTAGGAATTTAAAGATGATTCTAAATTTGGGAAATGGTTATCCTTAAATATAAGATCTTAAAGGAACAATAACTTGTTAAAGAAGTTCTGTTAACTTGCCTGAAAGAGATCATGTGCCTCTAATTTTACCTTAAGTATGTAACGACTTTTCTGAAAGCTTCATCCCTGGCCAAGCTGGGCTTAGGAGAAATCCATTGGGAATAATGGCCACATGGGGCCAGAAGGAGAGAAAGAAACTATGTTTTATTATTTGAAATGAGATAGAAATGGATTATATGCTTTAAATCCAGCTCTGCTGGACATGTAGGTTTTATGGGATTCCCCCACCCACCCACTGATTTCTGCTACTTTAAATGTTGGGTGGGGTAGGGATCTTTTGTAAAAGATTTAAACTCGCCCTCCTCCCCACTGCTGCTACTTCAGCTATGGGAGCCATTTAGTTAGCCTGGAGTGATTTCGCTCCCCACCCTTGTGGAATTGGGGGAAGGGTAGTCACATGGAATTCTATTCTCCCCCCTTCCTCTAAACTGTTCCAGACATTTTAAAAGCAGCAAACTGATAAGGTTATGGTAAATATCTGTTACTAGAGGTAAAATATCTTGGGTTTGTAGTTAATATGCACTGCATTTTTCCCTCCTGCAACTGATTTCTATAATAGTCAATAAGAAATTGTTAATTCAATTATGTCATACCTTGCTGTTTCCAATCTGGTTATGTGTAATACTTAAGCAAATAAGTATTTAGTCTGGTCATCTATTGGTTACCAGATATTGTGTCTGGGTATTCAAGTTTTTTTTTAAGGTTTTTAACTAATGAGAGGCCACATCTTGTAGCAGTCCTTGTGGACTGGTCTTTCTATCTCAGACTGTTCTAACTTTTCTTTGTTAGATTTGTTTTTATTTCTAGATTTGGTCAAATTGCAGATATATTGACTTGCTTCTGGGACCCAGATCAAACCTTTGTTTGTCAGCTCGCCACACTACAGATCCATCCCCCTAGTGGACTGAGCATCGTCCCTGTTCAGCTTGGAAGAAGCAAATGACAGCCATCGCCCACACCCACTTTTCCTGATGTAATTTGGATTGATAGGGGGAGTGGGAAAGTGGTTGACTTGTTAAAATTTTCACTGTATTACTGTGTGTTTAAGATTTGGAATGGAAATTGTTAAACTTGTGTAACTATTGCTATTATGTTTGAGGGACTTTTAGTCTGTTATGTATATGCATATGTGTATGATTTGTATGTGGGATGGTCATTTGATAATTCCTTTCAAAAAAAAAAAGGGGAGGAGAAGAAATAGGAAACTGGGAAAACTGGTACCTTGCTAGTTCAGATTTAATTGGAAGTTGGGAAAACTGGTACCTTGCTAGTTTAGATTTAATTGGAAGCCCTTTACTCCTTGCTTAAATTTACTAGACTACAATTTGCTGGTTGTGCTTTAACTTGGAAATCCTTATTCTGTTGGAATTGCCCTGGCAGACTCAGTTTTGGGGATTATGTTTTTAGAAACAACCAGAAATTGGATACCTGTCTTGGAACTGGCAGTCTCTCTGATCTGTTTCTCCACTCCTGTTACCCCAGGTCCTTAATGAGTATTTCAGCGTACTTAAAAGGACCTTGTTGATATGGAGGCCTCGAAAAAGTTTGGGGTTTTCTGCCTTGGTCTAACTGTGCATAATCTGCTCAGAAATCTGTATTCTAGTGGCAGCCCTGTTTGTTCCTCTGGGCGGGACAGGTGGGGCTACTCCAAGCCTCTCCCTTCTCTTCTGGAGACGGCTGCCCCTCTGAATGGGCAACACAACCGCCTTGAGCCTGCTGCTCTCCAGAAGCAGAGGCCGAGTCATGCACAAATGACCACAGCTGTCCACATGCTCCCCAACTGCAGAGGATCTGACAATTGATTGTCAGAAGTAATTGAAATAAGGAACTTTGTGTATAGCTGATTAATTCTGGGGTTATCAGGGAGAGACTTGTCCTTGCATTGGTCTAGCTTTATTTTGATTTACTTCACATAGGGTTGTTCAAATTATAGTGCTAAGGCCTTCTAGAGGAAGGTAATTGAAAGATTTGAATAGTTCCAAGAGAAAAAGGAGGGAATGTAATGACAAAGGTCACTTTTAATGGGGTGACCAGTTCCTCCATTTGTCCTATTTCCTATTCTGCCTTAAGGTTATGACCGCCCCCTCTTAATGGTTGAGATAAAGGTGTTATAGACATTCCTTAATGTCATTAGAATTATCAGTAACCTCCATCTGTGAGGCTATCCCCACCTAGGTTTCTGCATCATGTCAATGTCTCTCTGCATTATGTCAATGTCTCTCTGCATTATGTCAATGTTCTTGTTATTAAGGCTTGCTGTCCCAATACTCGGGGCTAGACTCATATTCTCGTCTAGCCCTGGGATCCATTGGTCCCAGTATTTCTCTCCATTTAATAAACTATTGAATTGGTCTCTAATCTCTGTCCTGCTCAGTTTCTTTTGGCATTACCTGGGAACAAGCCGGATCGAGGCTCCTCGGGGCCCTCGCGGACAGCGAGGCGGCCGGCCGGGGCCTGGGAGAAGAGCTCCGTGCAGCCCGAGCGACCCTGAGCGCGGCGCTTACCTCGGAAGGAGGCGGCAAAGCGCCCCGGGACGGGGGTCCTCTGCCAAGGAAACCCCAGATGCGGCGCCGGAGAGCCGCAGGCGCCGGGACAACCGCGCGGTCCCTCCTGCCGTGGATACCTGGCGCCACTCGCGTCATCCCGCCGCCGCCCCAGCATCCTAGCGCCCCTCCTCCCGGAGAGGCCGCCCAGCCTGCTGCCCCAGGGGGCAAGGAACGGCCGATCGATAGCTCTGGTCTCCTCAATCTTTAGACGCCGCAGAGTTCGGCCATCAGCTCCAAATGCCTACGCCCGCCGATGCTGCCGCGTTACTATGGAGACGGAGCTGCGAGTGACGGCGGCCTGATCCTCGCCCGGGCCGGGCCCTGGGAGGGCCCCGCGGGGCGCAGCCCGGAGCCGCGTGGGTGAGTGAGGGGCTTTCGGAGGCCGACCCGAGGATCAAACCGGAGAGAGGAAAGTTCCTGGGGTGGGGAGCCCTAGGTGGGAGATGGGGATTTTATGGGTAGTCTCCGCCCCTGGCCTGGACCCGAGCTTCCCACCTCCCGCTCTTACTTACCCCTCTCGTATTCCTTTCCTTACTTTTCCCTTTTTTAGCCCCCTCTCTTCTTAGCCCTCCTTTCCTTTCCATCTCCTTCTCTCCCCTCCCCTCCCCTCTCCTCTCAGCCCCCTCCTTTCCAGCTCCTCCTCTTCCCTCCCCATCTCCCCTCACTTCCTCCTCCTCTTCCTTCCTTGCCTTTATTCTTTTCCTTTATTTCACCTCTCCTCTCTTCCCCACCTCCTCGTTTCACCTCCCTTCCTCTCCTTTCCCTCTTCCTCTCCCCTCTCCTTTCCCAGCCCATCCACTCTTCTTACCTCTCCCCTCATTTCTTCTCTCTTCCCTTATCTTCTCCCCTCCACTCTTCTCTTTCCCTTTCCTTTCCTTCCCCCCTCCTCTCTTCTCTTTAGCTTTCTTTTCTCATCTCCTTAACTCCCATGAGTTCCGTTAAATCACGCCTTCGTTAAAGGCAGACGACTCCCACATCTACAGACGCAGCCCCGATTTCTCCAGTCCTGCATCACCGGCTGGCTGCTGGATTTCCCCAGCTGATAATCCTATGGGCCTCTTCCCATCAACATGTTCTAAACAGGACTAATTATATTTTGACCAAACTTGATTCTCTTTTTAACATTCCCACCATCCAGATTTACAACCTTGGAGTTACCCTTTAATGGCCACCTCGGTCTCATTATCCTCCATCCAATCAATTACCAAGCCTTGTCCATTCCACCTCCTCCCCAGCACCTCTCCCATTCCTTTTTGTCCTTCCCTAGTTAGGCCCCTTAACACCTCTCCCTTGGAGTGATGCTACAACCTCCTAATTGGCCCCAGTACTTCCAGGTTCTTCCTCTCAATCTGTCCTCTGCCTTTTAGCCAAAACCTAAAATCCTAAACACAGCTCTGACCTTGCAACTTCCTTATGCAGAAATCCACAAAAGCTTCTTACTGGCTCAGGATAAAACACAAAATCTCCAGGCCTGATGTTTTGAAGTCCTTTTCTCCCCTCTCCCCACCCTCCATATAACTCTTACCTACTTTTATTTTGTATTACTCATCAGTTCTTCTACTGGTATCTGTTCTCTATACAGGACATTTTCCACTTCCTTTACATAGGGGGTCCTCTATATCTTCCTCCTTGTCAAATCCCCTAGCTCCTTCACAGCATGGGTCAGCCCTCTTTCCTTATCCCTCTTGTTATTAACACACTCTTGAAAGTTCTTTGCATTTACTTACATATTTTGGCCTCAGTAGAATGTCAGCTCTTTGAGAGAAGACATTTTGGTTTTTGCTATTATGTTCCTAGTGCCTTCATAAAGTACATTCCACATAATAAGAATTTAACATTTGTTGGATTAGGAGGATAGTGACTTTGGGGCAATGGATGTACAAGATAATGGAAACAATGAGAAAGTGTATGATAGAATTAGAAAGAGCATAGTCTCTGGAGTTAAAGGACAGCATTTCAAATCTCACTTCTGAACCATCTTGTTTGACCATGGGTACATGTCCCTCCGCCTCCCTCTCAGAGCCTACAGTGTCTCCTCTGAAAAACAAGGGAGTTGAACTAAATGTCCTTTAATAGGTCTGTGATTCTTTGTAAGGAAGAAGTAGAGAATTGAGATTGGTGGGAATATAGGAAAGAGACAGGGGATCAGGAGATGGTCATGGAGGTGATAAGCTGAAAATTCTGAGATGAAGGAATTGGGGAGTGAGAAAATGGGATCTAAAGGAGAGACACAATGAGTTATATGCATATAAGAAGTGTAGGAATTCAAGGAATTTAAGAAGGTGAGGAATAGAAAAATGGGGGAAATAAAGAGAGGAGGTGCTAGATAGGGAGGAACTACTGTAAATGATTTCATGTAAACATGATTGCAAATAGGTATCAATTTCTTTCATCTGCATGATAGGAATTTTTTATTTCCTTTTAGGTAAAAAATTATCTTGACAAAAAGTCATAAGTCTCTCAAGGTGTTTTTGCCATAAAGGAAAGCCAGTTCCAAATCCACTATATGTAATGAAACATTGATGTGTAACAGTAACAGCAGATCTTTGGATAAACTTGGGTTGAGCTGTTTTAGGAGCTTATTTTCAGGTTGTAAAATGTACTTTTTTTAGTGAGACAAGATACATCCTGGAAATAATATAATTTAGGATGTTTCAACATTACGTAAGGTACTGATCAATTTGGGGATAAAACTCATTGCTTGATGTATGCTTGATGTATATTTAACAATGTGTATAAATGCACTGGATGCCATTATAGCAAAGACTGGCCACAGCCCAGTTATTTTGATACATAGTATTTCTTGCATGTAGTTAATTCAGTAATGTTAGCAGTAATATGTAGCTGCTTTTTCTTTCAAAGAACAAATTCTGTCCTATTTTTCACTCTCTCATGATGCAGCTCTTGTCATGGAAATATTTGTCTACAAGAAAGATGTACCGTACTTGCAACTGGCTTTTAATCACAGATAAACAAGGAAGTTTCAAACCCAAGAATCCAGGATCCTGATTACCTGGTTTCATAAAATAAGTGAGCGGGTACTTGTGATCTGCTGTGAAGTAACCGAGGTACGGAAAAACCCAGCGATAGTAAACAAATTCTCTTACACAGAGAGGAGGAATGAATGGGCGAGTACCTCTAGCTGAGAAAGCTTTGTCTGAGGGCTATGCCCGGCTTCGGTACAGAGACACCTCCTTGCTTATCTGGCAGCAACAGCAGCAAAAGTTGGAATCTGGACCCCCTGGGACTTACTTGAGTAGGAGCCGGAGCATGTGGTACTCACAGTATGGAAATGAGGCCATATTAGTAAGAGACAAAAACAAACTCGAAGTCTCTCGAGACACTGGACAATCAAAATTTTGCACAATTATGTAATTTTGATGTGAACACAATTCTTGAATCCAAACATCGAATAGCCAAGACTGGACTTGGCTAGGTTATTTATTTCTCATCATTCCTGAGATTTTTTTTTTGAACATTAAGCCCCTCAAGGGACAACTTTTCAAACATCGGAAGTGTTATATAGAAGAGAGGAAGCATGAAGTGGATTTCTGTATTCGAAAGACAATTTAGTTCTAATTGTAAATAAAACGATTACTGCTGCCCATTGGCTACATTTAGACTATCCCATGTAATGAAAAACTTGAGAGGTACTGTTGCTTGACAAGGATTTGGTCACCTCATGATCTTGTTAACTGTGTACAATAATTTGTTCTGCTTCTAAATGGATCAATGTAAAATGCCCATTTACAGCCAAAAAAACAAAACAAAACAAAAACCTTGGAGGGGCATGTTTGTGGGATTTTGTATTTTTTTTTAAAGTGCAAACTTCTGCCTACTAAATAAGAGTACTGATGTCAAAAACAACAGACTTCATTTCACATGCAGTACTACCAATAGCTAGATAATAGTTGTTTGTAGTTGAATTTCAACGTATATCACCATAATTCCATTAGGAATTTGGTTACCCTGGATATTTCTAACTTGTGGTTGAGATTATTCACGTTTTATTTAACAAAGTGATGATTATAAGTATTATGTTGTGGCATGTCATGCATTTAATTAAGGCTTGTCCACAAGTACATTCATAGTAGCACTAAGGAAACAGATCATTTTCAAACATTATGATAGACTCTAAAGAGTTAAATTTAATCATTTGAATGGCTAAACAAGGTAGGTTTGCAACTTTTTTTGATAGTGTTTCAATATATATCCTCTTGCATACTCTGTTGCATTCCGCCATCATTTACAATATTTAATGTATTTTTGGTTCTGTGTTTTGCATACATACTGATATGGATATCCTAAATTGGTGGTTTCTGTAATCAGTCATTTTATATGGATTTGCTGTCTGCTGTAATTAAAGTCTTCTTGGCTACATAAATGTGGAAATGTTTTCTGTCACAGCTGATATCTCTTTTCTAAATAATCCCCCTTTTTAAATGTCTGGCAAAGAACTCAAGGAGCTAACAATGATCCTGTCAGGCCTTGATAAGATTGGCTATAAGTGATGGTTATTTTATTGTCCACACACAGGAATAAATTTGTAGTTTTCTTAAGATACATTTAGGTTACTTTACAAGAGAAAAACTGCATTCATTTAAAACATCCACAAGGTTGACAGATGCTACCCTTAAGGTGTATCCTGATTTACAAACCCTACCTTTCTCCACGCTGTGGGGCAAAGCCAATTTATAGATTTTGTCATTGGCTTAGTCCACAGCTGTGCAGCTCAGTCATGCTACTCTGTGGTAGTACAGTACCGCTTAGTTCACTGAAATCTTTTTGCCTGCAGAACAGTATATGTCCCTTAGGATATTGATGGGCAGTAACAGGGACTTATTTGCTGTTCAGTCATGTCCTACTCTTTGTTAACTAGGAAAGATAGGAGTTTGCCATTTTCTTCCCTAGCTCATTTTACAGATGAGAATTGAGTAGCCTAGAGTCAGGTAGATGGAGTCTGGGGACGGAGTTGAACTCAGGAAGATGAGTCTTCCTGACTCCAGGCCCAGCACTTTAATCCACTGTGCCACCAGCTGCCCAAGTAATTTCTAGAGCACTGAGCCTCCCACACTTCAAGATGATCAGTCAACCAGAGTATTGCAACTTTGCTTCCTTTTGGTGCCTGGCAAAAAGAGAAAGTTCTTAGGTGCTTTGTCAATTTTGACACCATAGTCTTACTCCCAACTATCTACTCCCTTATTTTCAGGTTAGGTTTAATTCATAACATATCTAAAAACCTAACAAAATTTTTAATAAAATTGTTTTCTTCCCCACCATCTGAGAAAAAAAATCAAAATAAACTCTGTACCAAATATAATCAAGTAAAACAAATTCCTGCATCAGCCTTATCTAAAAATATGAGACAGCTAGGTGGCTCAGTGGGTAGTGCAATGGGCCTGGAGTCAGAGAAAAAATCTGAGTTCAAATCCAACCTTGGACACTTAACCTTATTTGCCTTAATTCACTGGAGAAAGAAATGGCAAACCACATAATCCCATGGACAGTTAGTAGTGTAGTAGAGTTCATAGGGTCATACATCAAACATGATTGACCAACATCTCAGAATATCTTGTTAGGGGGAGCTAGATGTTGCAGTGGATAGAGCACTGAGCTTAGAATCAGTAAGCCTCATCTTCATGAGTTCAAATCTGGCCTCAGACACTTACTAGCTGAGTGATCCTGGGCAAGTCACTGAACTCTGTTCATCAATAAAATGAGCTGGAGAAGGAAATGGTAGACAGCTGCATTATCTTTGCCAAGAAAACCCTCAAAATGGGATCATAGAGAGTCAAACACAACTGAAATGATTAAATGAAAAAATATATATCTCCTTCTGCAGCATGCTTCCTCATCCTCTGGAATCCCGGTCGGTCATTTCACTGATCAAAGTTCTTAATTAGATACCCGACTTTAAAAACAAATGCCACTAGGCACGATTTTGCTAAGTTGAAAGGGCCTTATGGATTGTTTGGTAAAAAAGAAAAAACCCTTACATAAAAGGAAAAAAAAAAAAAAAAAGGCTCTGAGGGTCAAATAACCTTCCCATAATCACACAGCTAGTTTATGTCTGTCAGAGCTTGAATTTGAATTATGCGTCAAAGACATTTTTCAAGTCTGATTCTTACATTCATATATTTTTATTGCCCATCCCATAATATAAAAACTTTTCCAAGAAAGTAATTCAATTCTGATGATAAATGGGAATTTTTTTCTTCTTTTAAGTAAAAGTGTTTACACAATTTTATTACTTCACTCACTGTGACTGATAAGTATATGCACACACATATTTCCTTTTAATAGCAAAAAGTAAGCATTCTGCTCAAAAAGGGGAGAAAAGTTTGTTTTTAAAATCCTCCACTGCAAAAAAGCTACACATTGGAGCAGAAATGTAATTGTTTTAAGGAATAAGAGAAAAATAAAAAAAAAACAGAGAAAATGATATGAAGTGATACAGAGTAAATACAGCAGAGCCTAAGGAATATTATACAAAATTGCACTAAGGTAAATAAAGTCCACATTCAAAGAAATCTGAGAAGACAGATGATGCAGTAAAATTAACAAAACCAAAACAATTTTTATAGTAACATTTTAACATTGTTTTAATGTAATGACCAGCAGTGATTTCAGAGGACCTACCTCCCGACAGGTTCAGGATACAGAATTCAACATTTTGGGCCAGTATGTTTTGCTTTGCTATGCATTTTTTTTTTAACTAGGGCATTTTTTTTTCCAATGGAAGGAGGAATCAGAGGAAAAAAAATGCATGTTAATTGAAACTTTTTTTAAAGTCAACATTGAGAAGCAAAAACATTTTTATCAAATGCAGTTTCTATTCCATACTATAAAACACAAAAGACATTTCTTCTCCTTTTTTAACATTTAAAAACTCCATTCTAAGGAAATATACTCTTTGTATATACTTTATTTTTTAAAAAGTTTTTATTTTTGTCTTTTGTACAAAACAAAATTATGATTTTTTTAAGTTGAGAAAAAAAATCTTCCATTAATTCCATATGGAATAGTAGAATTTAGCTTTAAGTGGAAATCTAAAGGATACATTAATGAAGTATCCACTGTATGCATTCATAATCACCTCAACCATGTTTTTTAACATTGAGTGAAATGTGTAAAATGTGCTGCTAAATGTCCATTTTCTTTTGATATCTCATTTTGGTAGGGAAATGATCCTGGACGCTCAGTATTTATGCTGTCAGAACGCTAACTCTGACAGGGATAGATAAAAGTTTAAAAAAACAAAAACAAAAACCTTAGGGACCTGGCAAACAGACTAGACTGTCTCTTGTCCAAGGATCATCTTATTGAAGTTCAAAGAGGCTAAATTTCTCAACTACAGCAATTCACTATGACAGAGAACACAGAGTAGTGGTGACCTGCATTAATGAATGGAATATCCACACTTCACTGTGTTAACAGTTCCTGGAAGTATTGAAATCAAAAGATGTGAAACTGAAGAAGAGAGATGATATGTGAAGAAGCATACATACGAGAACACTTTTTTTGTTGCTGTTTATTATGAAAACAAAACAAATGCCCCAGGAGAAGGGTCCATGATTACCAGTAACATCAAAGAGTACTTGCTACCTTTTTTTTTTTTTTATTCAGTTGTGTTGAGGCCAGCATTGCAATAAACAAGCTAAAACTACTTTACATTGACTCATTTTCAGTAACTGACATTTACAGGAATATACTAGAAACGGCACTAAAAAGTTTAAGAAAAGAGTTACGGTAAACTTGCATGCACATCATACAGAAAAGTAACATTTTAAATATAAAAAAGAAAAACTTTCTGGAAGTGTTATGCCAGTATCACAGAATAGCGCTAAAACTGTTTGTGTCAAATCCTACATTGTTGGTTTTGTGTCTTATCTCCAAACAATTGTAAAAGATGTAAATGCTGTAAAAATGTACATTTTAAAAGCAAGATAATGCTGCCCAGTGTGAGAAATTTTTTCTAAGTAAATTATGAATTCTATATAAGGCCTGCCCCACAGCCTCTATGGTTTTATTTATATTTTAGAATAGTTTATATCCTTTTTTGACCCCTTATTAAAAAGCTTTTTTGTAGTGCCTCCCTGACCCCATCCTGCTTTTAAAAATAGTCTTTCCCCAAAAGTGAAAATTTAATATTGGTCTACAGTTTTCAGTACTAGAATGATTCTAATTAGATAACTGCAGTCTTCCTTACCACAGAGGAAATGGTAAATAACCCACAACCTGATACTGGGTATATTGGGAGATTTTCTCCTCTCCTCACCAAGGGGAAAAAAAAAAGCTTTGCAGTTTCAAACAGCGAAAACATAGTTTTAAAACTATAGCACCATGAAATTACAGTTTCTTTTTGTTGACTTTGCCATGAGTCAATACAAAGTCAACAGATTCTTTCTGGATAAAGGAGTAAATTTCATTAGCTTAGGAGATATATCCCTGCCCTCTTAAAATAAACTGATAATGAAATGCTTTGAAATTTCTCACCTCTACAAATATTTAGAATTATGTAGATTTCCCCCCTTTCATTTTTTCCCACACAAGTGAAACTTTTTTTTTCCCATTCTTTGTTCATTAATATAGCCAAAGAAGGAGGGCTCTTAAGAAGCCACTACTCTCAGCATCTTTTGGTATTTTTATGGTATATATTTCATACTAGAATGTGTGATTTGTTCTGTATTTAATAGATGTTACAAATCATACCACGTGAAACTTATTTGTCTATTCATTCCCTTAAAATAAGAGTTGTAAAATACATATTTAAATTTTTCTATAAAATGTCTTTGAAAATCAGGGCAAAATTATAAAATGGTAAACTAAAAATTATCTCTGATAGAACAAAGGTGAATAAAAGTTTTAGTAAACTGGCTCAGTACTCCCTTTTGCATGTTAATTTTAAAAAAAAGTCAAAACAAACCCAAAACCCAGTAGTTAGCAAACTGATATTCCTTCATCCATTTCCTCATCACAGTATGACAAAACTTAAGGATAGGTGGTGGAGTCAGAAGAGATTTTTTAAAAAGTTTTCCCTATTAAATTATCATATCATATGAAGATTCCACTGAAATGCTGGTAGATATCACTTAGAGATCCATGAAAAAAATAGTTCAACTACTGAATGAGATATATCTGTTCCCATCTAGTACTCAATTCATTGATTTTATTACATGAAAATAAGTGAAAATTAGGCTTTGATACATAACTTTTGCGCTAAAGCATAAACACTGGAGCAGGGAGCCAAAGTGGGGCCAAAAAAGGCATGTGAAGGGGCCCATAACCTCCTCCAAACACAGAAGAAGCACTTGAATGGGCCTAGGTCTCCAGAGGGCAGAATTTTCCTGCCTCCACTGCTAGAAGCCAGAGCCTCGTAGCCTCTGGGCCACACCATCATGCCAAAGGCCAGGATAGGGCAGGGCAAGGACTACAACTTTTATACAAGCTGGGCATAACCCTTTCATTCTTAGTCCATTGGCAACACCTGACCCTCATACTGGGCAAATTGGACATCCCTGTGCTAATGGCTGTGTGGCAGCCTGCTGGAAAGACGAAAACAAAACATAACCTTCTGTTAAACTCTGTATATTATTATTATTATTATTTTACAATAAAAAGTTAAAAAATCAAGACTTCGATTTACTATACATTTTTTTCTCAGATTACAAAGTTTATATTATATAACTGGGGGTTCCCTAAATTGATTTATTTTAAAACTGCCCTAAAGAGACCTGTGGCAAATACCAAAAAAAGGAAAAAAGGAAAAACAAAATAACCAAAAAAAAATTTTTTTAAATGTGCTGCAGCTGGAAGTTACCTATACCTGTAAGTCTCTAAACTCTGTACAAAAAGAACCCAACAAAAGAAGTTGTAGTAATAGTAGGAAGAGGAGGAAAAGGAAGAACAAGAAGAAGATGAAGAATGAGAGTACATAAACATGATTGAGCACCAACACAGGCAACAGGAAACTGTAGCACCTGTAGGTTAAAAGTCCAACATATTTAAATAGGGTCTCAGAGTCTTTTATCTTTTGTTTAAATCATTTAAAAAGGTCTGCATTTCTGCTGTTATTTTTATGCAGTTTCTTTGTTGTTATTTTTTTTTCAAAAATGACCAATGATGTTAATAAATAAAGTATTTATATATACATGAAATCAGGGAGAATGGTTATGGAGTGCGCTGCAGCAGTGCAGGTTATGCATTAAGCTGGACTGTCATAGAAAATTGCTGAGCCTTACAAAAAAAAAAGTCTCCTTTTTTTCTTTTTTTTTTTTTTTTTTTTTTTTTTCTGTGTTGAGGTAAAAGTTTCAGTGTTTGGAAACCTGCACTCTGCATAACACAGCAGTGGCGTTCCCTCCTAGGAGCTCCCATAGTCACAAGAATTGAAAAATTCAATATCCACACCCCTTTTCCCCATCCTCCCACTCCCACACCCGCTCAATTCTCAGGTTAGGAGCTGTAGCTCTCTTCCCTTTGCTTAAACCCAGCCCTGGTTCTCACAAAACAGGTACATTGTCATCATCCACCACATGAGCGTACATATGGGGGGAAAAGATGATAGCATTGGATATTTTCATTACACTGTAGACTTGAGGTTAAGAATACTAGTGCTAATAACAAATACAACAACTATTTCCAAAACTAACATCTTTTGGATACAGTACCGTTTTATAGAAGTTTCCTTAAAAAGTCTTTCTAGGGCTGAAGACCAGGTTTGGGTGTAAGAAAAGGGATTTTTGCAAGAACTTTTTTAGACCACATCTTAAAAGATTTTTCTAAGGATATATATCATTAGTATTTGAAGTTCTTGCTATCTCCAAGCATTCAGCTTCAGACAAGATTAAAAAGACTTTATGCAAGAGTCAACTCCTTTTTTCATAAAGTCTAATACACACACACACAAAAAGATCTTTGACCTATTAAAGCAAAAATTGGAAGATATCATTTATAACACTGAATTAAAAAAGAAAACCTGCACACCATGGAACAAAAGTAGTATATTAACCATAGAAGGGAACACTGCAGAGTTATTATTGTGAGCGATGTCCATTTTTTTTTTTAAAAGTCCAGAGTTTATTCTGAGTCACTGCTGTCAGAGCTGGATCCACTTGAACTGCTGCTTCCAGATTCTGAGGAGCTGCTGCTGCTAAGACGGGATGGACCTCCAGAGGGGGCAGAACCAGATTTTTCTGATGGGAATATATAGTGGGTTAGAATTCATTCATTTCATTCAGCCATTTATTCATTCAGTCATCCATTCATTCATTCAAGTGCCTTTTGAATTCAGAGCACCATTATTTTAAGTTAGGGTTCTCAAAGTTACTGACCTTATGATTAACATGAGTTAAAAAAAAAAAAAAAAACAAACCCACACACAAAACTGCCCACGGGATGCAAAATGGGAGAACCATTGGGACACAGTAGAAAACAAACCACATTCTGGCAAGAAGCATAGAACTTAAAAAAATAAAAGACTGCACAAGAATAGAATTGATTGGAATGGTTAATAGTGCTTGTCAGGCTCTTTCTAGGGCACTGTCCAAAGCTATTCTCCATAATCGGAAGAATATAAAAACCTGAATTGAGAGAGGGTTTATTTCGTGAGCCTAAATCACTTTTTTTTTTTTTAAAGGGACTAAGAATTTAAAAAAAGAAAATAAGGAAAGGTTGAGGAGCTCATTTACTTACCTTGAAGATGAAGGTTAAGAAAAGTGTGGGGAAAACCATACCTTTCAGGAATTAGATAAAAAGAACCCACTCCCTGGCACTAACTGAGGAGTTATCCACAGGGAATTGGTGGAGTCTCCTCTGGGGATTTAAAAATAAAAGCATTTTTTATGTGTCTTTATCACAAAAAGTTTTATAGTCTCTTACAGATCCCATTATCTGACAAGCAGAAGCACCACAATGATTCTTAATCTTATACCTTCCCAGTGGTTCTATGACTTCCACCAAATCATAACTGAAAACAATTTAATTTTACTGGTAATCACAAATGGGTATCTAATATAAACAAGCTCACAAGAAGAAATCCAGGCTTATAAAGCCCTTATCTCTTGGTAATTCATCCCAAACCCCCTTTTTCTGCTTTGCTTCATCACCAGTTTAAATTCTGAAAAGTAACAGAGAAAAGGTTTGAGCCATGAAAATTACCTATGGTCTAACAATCACTTCTTTCACCCTGCTGTTTCCCAGAAGAACCGTCTGAAGTAAAGACAAAATTCTCCACTGAAGAAAAAATGCCAAAATACCTTTCTTAGCAGGTTTCTTGTTGTTATTTAGCTGCCCACTCACGTCCTGTAGTCTCTTTTCTAACTCTTTCTTCTTTTCCTGAGCTAACTCTTCTTTAGATTTTGCTGCTTGCTTTTTCCCCGTTGCAGCTGTGAAGGAATATATAATATCTGAGACTGTACATTGGAAGGAGTGATACAGAAAAGGAGCCTGTCAAGGATAATATTCATTTTACAAGACCGAGGACTGTACAACTCCATTTTAGTTATTTGATCATTGCCGTCTTGTTGCATAGTCATTAGGGGGCTCTCTGGATGATTGAGTAACCAAAGAGTCCCTTTAAATTGATTCCCAGGAATAGTTTGGGCTTTGGAATGAACTCACTTTCCTCTGTAGCTTTTATTCTAAAGTCAGGGTTCAGAGTCTTAAAAAATAAAAATGTTCATGTAATAAACCATATAGT
The DNA here is from genome assembly GCF_902635505.1 of Sarcophilus harrisii. Classification (NCBI taxonomy): domain Eukaryota; kingdom Metazoa; phylum Chordata; class Mammalia; order Dasyuromorphia; family Dasyuridae; genus Sarcophilus; species Sarcophilus harrisii. The sequence continues at coordinate 486,413,657 of NC_045427.1, forward strand.
TTAAAGGTAACTTACCACACAATTAAATGGTCAATAGTTGTATTGTGGTTTCAGAAAGTGGATTCGTCTTTTCTGCTCTGGTAAAAATAAGCTATCCCACTAACAAGTTTGGAAACTTCCATTTGTCCCCAAACTTTAAGTTGCTTCATACATTTTGTAAATCTGATTTGTGAAAACATACAGCTATGCATACACACATGAGAGCACAGCCTGCTGCTTTTTCTCCCCTCCTCTGAAATGAAACTATAACCCACGATTTTCTATGAGTTCACCTTTGTCTTAGAAGACAGACACAGTATGGGTTGAATATGTACTCACACTCCCCAGGACCACTAAGGCTCCATCAGTCCTTGTGATCCAGACCGTTCATTCACTGATCATCAGCCAAGATCAAGAAGCAATGACTCCCATGAGAGGAAGGGAAAAAGGGAGCAGGGGAGAAGACCGACATGGAGCAGCATGGGGGACCTTCCTTTGAAACATCTGGTTGGGGCCCCAGTCAAAAGCAGGATCTCGAACTAGACGGAAAACTGGTCTGGCCTCCACGAGGAAGTAGTTATGAAATATTCAATACAAGAAAAAGCCAAAACCCAGATTGTGTGCCACTGCTTCTGCAAGTCCAGCATGGTCAACAGTCATGGAGCTGGGAAGGGAGGTACAGTGTAAGGATTCTTCAAGGTGCCCAGATGTAGGCAGACAAACTTTAAGTCCTAAATGAGGGGAAAGGGAGGGAATCTTCACCTGCTAAGGTCATAGAGGAGCTACTCACCTAAATAGCAGCCCTACTTCTTGCCACATACCAAGAAAGGTCTGAGCTCTGGCACCCAGAAATATGGCTAAGTTCCTCATTTTTATTCAAAAGCTGGCTCATCAGCAGATAGTAGCTAAGTCGCCTGGTAGGGGCTGAAACTCCTCTCAGCTCCAATAAGCTAGACAGGTTTTCATGGGTAGTATGGGGATCAGGGTGAATAAAAACCATTCAATAAGATTCTACATTAACCCTATGGCCAGCCAAGAATAGTTCTTGCCAGCACCCTGAGAAGGCATTAAGAAGGCAAAGAGAAGGAAAAAAAAGTGAAAGAGATGGGATTTCTTGTGAGGGCTGGGGGTATGTTGAGGAAGAATAGGGCACACAACCATTTGGTCATTTTCTCTTGAAACAAAGCAAGGTAAAGGTTTGTCACCCCAGGGTCATGAGGGCTATCTGGGGAGATGGGTGAGAGAGTGAGAGAGGGAGAGAGGGAGAATTAGTAGGGAATCAATAACTTACAAAATGGTTTTCTTTGTTTTTTCTGTAAACATGACTTGACATATCTCTCCAGTTCTCGCAAAGTGGTGGGTTTCAGAGTTTCAAAATCAATTTCTATCTCATCAGGATTGGAGTCCCTGAGGGAAGGCTCCCGGGACTGAATGATATGGACCACCCGGCCCAGTTTCTCCCCGGGCAGCCGGTTGATGTCCAGGCTGAGCTGCCGCTTTTCATCATAGGTCATTGGCAAACCCTCTTCCTCCTCATCTGAGTCATAAGAGGCAGATGTCTGTTTTCCACCTTTCTTAGGTTGCCTGGAAGTGGAAAAAACACAACGCACATTCCACAGAATGACCTGGCTAGAATCCAATGCTCCCAGAGTTCCTTGTTTTATTATGTTATCTTGAGATGTTCACAGTCCAATCAATAGGGTGACACCTTCCAGTCAGATAACAAAGCCCAGGTACTATTTCTATCCTCACACAAAATATGTAAGAATACATAAACCTCTGGTTGGGACTAAGCCTTGTCAAGAGTATCAAGCTCACCTTCACAATGTTCTGATTGTTGGTCTCTTTGAAAGACTTCTCTAGTCTTTCCATCTCTACTGTTAACTAGATGTGCCTTAATCTTTGCCATGTCTTTTTGACGCCTCATGATGTAGAATATCTCTGACCTGTGTATACTCTTCTACTAATGGTTGACAGTGTGGTACAGTGGGAAGTTTCCTTTACTTTCCAATTTCTCATCATGCTTGATAGGAAAAAGAAAACTTCTCTTCCTTCACCCATATTCCCCCTTTCCTGGTTCCTCTTTCTAGTTCACCTCATGGAAGTGAAGGCTCTGCTTACTCTGAAATTATGTCAGTGGATAGAAGGGAACATGCATGATCAATCACAGATCAAAGGATTTAAGCTGAAAATATTTCTAGAAGATCCTCAATGCCAATCCCTTTATTTTAATGATGAGGATCAGAGAGGAGAAAGAAGTAGTGAAAGTCCAAGTTAGAAGCAATCCAGTGACTATGAAATCCAATTTTTTCTTTTTTTAAATTGAAGTTTTTTATTTTCAAAACATATACAAAGATAATTTTTTCAAATTGACCCTTGAAAAACCTTGTGTTCCAATTTTCCCTACTTCCTCCTACCCCCCAAAATAGATGGCATATAATCCAATATATGTTAAATATAACAAAAATATGTTAAATCCAAAAGAAATACATATTTGTATAATTATCCTACTGCACAAGAAAAAATCAAATGAAAAAGTAAAAAAAATAAGTGATAAAGAAAATAAAATTCAAGCAAACCACAACAAAAAAAGTAAAATGCTACATTCCACCCTCAGTTCCCACAATCCTCTCTTTGGGTGTAAATGGCTCTCATCATCACAAGATTATTGGAACAGGCCTGAATCATCTCATCCAATTCTCTTTCTGCTAAATTCCACTGACTATAAGCTCCTGTATCTGAGGGCAGAGTCCTCTGTATGGCTACAGGGAGATCTTCAGCATTGTAGGAAGATGGAAACCAAGAAAACTAAAAGTTTGAGTTGGAAGAACAGCTGAAACCAGTAGGGTCATTACCTTCTGAGGCAAATAGGCTAGAAATAGAATAGGTTTCTTTACATGGGGATATACATATGATATATATCATATATGTAAGTATATACACATATATACTTCTTGTCTACAAATATGTATAAACATACATACACATATACCTGTCTATATAGGCATTTATAACTATTTTCACAGGAAGGACTACACTTGTGATTTCTCTAGGATATGAAAATTCCCAGGTGAGGAAACTCTTTCTGATATCCCAGCTAGCACCTTCTCTGTGATTTATTGCTTTAAGAGAGCAGTTTAAGAATGCTGAGAAGTAACTCACCCAGAATACAGAGGTTTTGAAGCCAGGGCTTTCTAGCTTCAAGCACAGCTTTTTTATCCATCACACACATCCTTTTGCTCTACAAAGGTATTTCTATGACCTAGCCACTTAGATGAAAATGAACCATGATGTAATATTAATTGAATCAAAAGAAAAGAACTATTGCCCTTTCTTCTTTATTCTAATCCTTGATCTAAAAAGGGGCCAAGACAACAAAGCAAACAAAATCACATTTCATCTGTACATGAAACTTCTAAATTCTCTAGGTATCTATGAATTCCTATAGGTTGGTAGTTGCCATATCAGAATTGTGTCAATAAACAATTTACACAAGAAGCATCTGTTTTACAATGGAAAAAGCACTGAATTTGGAAACGATCAAGCTCCCATTTTCAATCCTGGCTCTACCACTTGTGTGATAGAATTATTTTCTGTATCTTTCATTGCCAGTCCCTCAGGCCGTCTCTGTTCTTCTAGTCCATTATGCCTCATCTCTTTGTCCTCCCTTCACTGTCTTGGCCAGGTATTCAGTTCAACTGTGTACTTTCCTCCATACTTGAATGCTCTGACCCCTTTTATTACCAATATTCAAGCCCTATTAATTTTCAACCCTTAGTATCATCCACTACACACCTTCTCTGCAACTATTCTTTGAGTTGCTGAATGTTGCTTGAGAAAGAAAAGTATGCAACTGTGCTACATAGGTCCAATACAAATTCATGATATTTCTCTGGTCAAATTACTCTATTGTTCTCACTTCTTCTCAACTACCCATTCATTCTTTTCTAACTTATTTCTACAACATTCTCCAGAATGAATGTTCGAAAACTTCTACTCTTTATTCAAGTCCCTAAACTCCCTCACTGCCAGCTCCCTAATTAAGATGAACTTTATTTCCTACAAGGCCAGAATCATGAGTTCCCTTGCCTCATCTATTCTACATCTCAAAACCCAGCTTGATCAGCTCTTCTCTCCTCCTCTGCTTCAGTCTCAGAAGAGGAAGTAAGCTCTCTCTTGGCAAAGAGCTCCTTCCACTTGTGTCATTGAACTCATTCTTTTCTCCTATGCCCCCATATTTCAATATCTCAGTCTTCTCTGCTATTTATAAATCTGTTCATTAGCTCCATAATTAAAAAAAAAAACTCACCCTGTTATTCCCTCAACCTATCATTCTGTATCTTTCAAATATGAAAATATTATATATATACATACATATATATATATATATTATATTTTCATTATTATTCATTCATTATTCCTAGAAAAATCATCTACATTTGCTGCCTCTACTTCCTTACCACCCACTAATTTCTCTACTCTTTGTAATCTACCATTCAACTGAATCTATTGTGTCAAATAGCTGATAGGTTTATTCATTTTCCTTCTCCTTCACTATTTTTCAGCTTCTAATACTATAAACTACTAATCCCTCTCCTCCTGGACTTTCTCTCCTCCCTTGGCCTCCTTGACACTGAGATCTCAGTTCATTTTCTTGCCCATTTCCCAGTTTTCTTTGATGGATCATCATTCCGTCATGCTCTGTAAGTAGCTTTTTCTCCCAAGCATCTATCCCAGACTTGCTTCTATTCTTTATATTCTCTTCTTTGAGAATAAAAGTTCTCTTCTGCCCTTATGTTCATTTATCATTTCCATTTAGCTAACTTTCAAATCTTTTTATCCAGATGTAACCTCACATCTCAACTTCAGGCCTGGTTCTCACTCCATTTCAGCTTAACCCAATGGTACTTTAATTTCAATTATATCCAAAGAGGGAGCCTCTCATCTTCCTCCCTAAATGTTCTTTTCTTCCAAACTTTCCCTCTATCTCTGTCAAGATCACATTCTCATTCTGATCATCTCCATTTGAAATAGTAAGAGTTTTCTTTGATTCCTCTCTCTCTCACTCTCCATATCCAATTGGGTAGTGAGTCCTGCCAATTCTTCCTCCACAAACTCACATTCATTCACTTTTCTCCACCCACATGACAACTACTCTAGTTCAGAGCCTCAACTAGACTTCTTAACCTCTCTCTTTTCTTATTCTCTCCTTATGACTCTCTACTCTTTATAGAGCTTCCAAAATAATCCTCTGAAAGCACAGATCTGGCCTTGTCATATACCTGCTTAACAATACGATTGTCCTTCACACACATGTGTTAGACTTAAACTGGACTACGCTGGTCATTAAATTCAACCTGCAGCCTCCTCCCCTGAAACTGTAACTCTTTTCTCTAGAATGTACTACCTCCTTTTCACCTCTACCTCTCAGAATCCTCTTGCCTCCTTCCAGGTTCAACTAAGATGCCAACTTATATGGGAAGCCTTTCCTGACTCCCTATAGTTGTTCTCTCCATCCTCAAATTATCAAGTATTTACTTATCTATTTAAAAATCAGATGACATTTTCTTCACTAGAAGATAAGCTCCTTTTCAAAATTGCAGTGTTTCAAGGCAATTCCAACAGACTTGTGATGGAGAGTGCTATCCACATACAGAGAAAGAACTATAGAGACTGAATTGGATCAAAGCATACTATTTTCACCTTTTTTGTTGTTTGCTTGTTTTTACCCCTTTTCTCATCTTTTTTTCCTCTTTGACCTCATATTTTTTGCACAGCATGATGAGTATGGAAATATTTTTTAGAAGAACTGCAAATGTTTAAACTATACTAGGTTGTTTGCTGTCTTGGGGGGAGGGAGAGAAGAGGAGGTTGAAAAATTTGGAACACAAGATTTTGCAGGAGTGAATGTTGAAGATATCTTTGCATGTATTTGGAAAAATAAAATATTATTAAATTAAAATTAAGGTTGGGAAAATAAAGATAAGCTCAAGAATATTAGCTATTTTGTCTTTCCACCCCCAGTTCTTCACATGATTTTTTGGTACACAACAGGCATTTAATAAGGGCTTATTCAGCTGAACTAAACTTCTAAAGAAAATTGTCTATGGACAAGCAATCACAAGGAAATTCACCAGCTTCTTCAAGCTCCAAAGAATGATGATCCCCTCAAGATTGCCTGGGCAAAGATAAATGCCTCTGGTCTTGATGCCCAGACTCCAGATCTATATTGGAGAACACAATTCTATTGGAACATACCTGCTTGCTGTTGTTGTACTGTTGGCCTTTTTAGCTGGTGCTTTCTTCTGCTGGGTTTGTTTGGTCGGCTGAGCCACCTTTGCTTTTTTTTCCTCCTCGGCCTTCACCTTGTGCTTCTCTTTCTCTTTCTCTTTCTCCTTGTCCTTCTTTTTCTTCTCTTTCTCTTTTTTCTCTTTTTTTTTCTTTGGTTTATTCACAGGCGCCTGTGACAGAGCAGCTAGCTGCTCATGCACTGCCTTCAGCTGAAAGACAATACCCAGGAGAAGATGAGAGAGCAGGGAACAGAGAGCATTTATTCAAGAGCTACCAGCAAAAGTCTATGGGGAAAAGGAAGTCAAGTGGAAAATTGCATTGTAAATTTTGAGAATTCTCAGGCTAAATACCCCTTTCAAAGGCCCCCTACATCAAGAACGAGGTAGTGGAAAGGACTTAAGACTCAGGAGCCAGGAGATCTAAGTTTAAATACTGGCTCCCATCTTGTTATTTGTGTCACCCACAGAATAACTAGTTGCCTTTTGGAATTTTCAGTTTCCTCCTCTGTAAAAACAGGATAAAACAGTTCTAGTTACCTAACAAAGAGTTATTCAGAGGAAAATGTTTTGTAAATCTTAAAGTAATAAATAAATAAGTTTCTTTTATTATTGAGGTTTCTCTGCCTTAGGCAGAAATGCATCTAACCTATCCTAAATAGATAAGACTCTCTGAGCCTTACACATCTGCAGGTAAAGCAGGTTCAACCACTGGTTTTAGGACTGGAACAATCTAATACTCTCCACATCAAGAAGGTCTGTCATCCCCCCTCTCTTCAGGTCACAACTGAAAGCAATGATCTCTCTACAATTTGCTTTGAATGTATGTGTTCAGTCATTTTCTTCAGTTATATCTGACTGTTCCCCATTTAGGGCTTTCTTGGCAAAGATAGTGGAGTAGCTTGCCAATTTTTTTTCTTCAGATCACTTTACAAATGAAAAAACTAAGGCAATAAGGTGACTTGCCCAGAGTCACACAGCTAGTAAGTGTCTGAGGCCAGATTTGAACTCAGAAAAATAAGTGTTTCTGCCTTCAGGCCTGGCACCCTATCCTTGGAATCACCTAAGCTACTCTTTGCTTTAAAAAAAATCTTTATGATAGGAGACAACATGGTCAGTAATTGCTCAGGGTAATCGGTCTGGTCTAAGAGCTCACATTAATTGACACTGAATAGTTTACAAATACATAGCAGGAAAAGCACAGTGAGGAAAGTTATCCTGCAAAGGTCACCTTTCCAGGTTATAAGCAAAGAACTGCAAATCATCCATTATCGGTCAAAAATATAAATGAGTAAATATAACCAAGGCCTTGAGTCAGCTTCCCATGACCTTTCTGAATGTAGTTTGTAGAAGACTGGGCAGGCATCCCTCTGTAGCTGCAGATTAAGCACCCTTTAGGCCCATCCCCTATTATGGTAACCCATGTAATGATTGCTACTGATAACAATTACCAGGTTTTCTCCATCTCCCCAACATATTTCAAAGATGTAAGTTGTGGTTATTGATTCATACCCTGCCAATGGAGAAACCACATTGGGCTAATTAGCACAGCCTAAATAGTAGTCCCTGATCAACAATGAGAGGCTTTTTAGGCTGTAATAATGGTGGAGAATATATTAGTTTCACTGATTCAATTGGGGAGGTGGGGGAGTAACACAAAGTGTCTTCCAAGCCCAGAATATTCCCCTCTTCGCTTTCATCTATTGGAGTCTCTAAATTCCACTTCCTCTACAAGGCCTTTTCTGATTCCTCCAAGTTAGCACTGTCTCCCCTACCTCCCCCCACAACCACTTTTCATTTATCTATCTCTGCATTATATTCCCTCCCTAAATTTTAAGTTCTATGATAGTAGAGACTTTCATTTATGTCTTTGCAAATACAGGATCTAGGTACAATATCTTGCATAGATAGTTGGTGTTTACTAAATGATTATTTAATTGAATCAAAATGGGAAATGGCTGAGGACCATGGGTAGAGCTGACTGAACTGGGAGTGGGTAATTAAGTCTTTTTTTTTTCCTGAGGCAATTGGGGTTAAGTGACTTGCCCAGAGTCACACAGCTAGGAAGTGTTAAGTATCTGAGGCCCCATTTGAACTGAGGTCCTCCTGACTTCAGGGCTGGTGCTTTAACCAGCTGCCCTGGTAATTAAGTCATAATACTGTTAACTAGCAGAGAAAAAATTGCTGGTGGAAAACGAATGCCAGTAAATTATTTACTACTTAATCACTTTTTTTGGTAAGTTATTTTATAATAATAATTTTTAAAACCCATAATAACAGATGTTGTTTAGTGATTTTATTTGTGTCCAGTTTTTTGTGATCTCCCATTCAGTGTTTTCTTAGCAAAGATACTAGAATGGTTTGCCATTTCCTTCTTCAGTTCATTTGACAGATGACAAAACTTAGGTAAACAGGGGGCTCACACAGTTAGGCATGTGAGGCCAGATTTGAACTCAGGAAGATGGTCTTCCTGACTCCACATCAGGCACTTGATCCACTGCGCCACCTAGCACCCCACAATTAATACTTAAGATTTGCAAAGCATTTTGCTACATTGTTTCATAAACATCACAACAATTCTGTGAAGTAGGTTACCATGGCTATTATTATTCCCTTTTTACAGATGAAGAAAGTAATGCTCCGAGAGATTAAGTAATTTGTTGATAATGTCATACAGCTAGTAAGTGTTGGAGGTGGAATTTGAATCCAGGTCTTCCTGATTCCAAGTCCATTCTATTTACTATACCATGCTTTCAACTAGGTAAAATATATAGAAAACATGTCTCTAAATAATCTCTGAAAATATTCCTCTCTGGATATTTCCCTGAGGAAGATAAAGAATGGGATCCAATGAATGGTAGTCCCATGGATTCCAAGATTTGTACATTAGTATGTTCATGTAAAAGTGTAGATTATTCAATAAACTACTCTCTAATCAGATCATCTTAGTGTGATGCTGCTCTGTTTTCCTAGGTTTCATACCTAATAAGGAAGGGATTCAGATATTCCACAAGTTATCAATGCACAAGTATTTATTAAGTCTGTGCCAGAAATGGTGCTAGTTACTAGGGACAAGCAGCCAAAAAATAAAAGCATCTTTTCTCTTAAAGGACTCAAATTTTATCAAGTTTCCAAATCAGTTTGGTTTTAAGAAAAAATATAACTCATTTCCAATTGTAGACTGAATACCTATCTCTCTCACACACACATTCACACATCTCCTCTATCTTTCTGGGAAGTTTCTAAGAAGCAATGACATGCGTCCCACCTGTTCCTGGAGTTCTGCCAGTCTGGTTGCTCGCTCTTCTTCCGAATCTGAACTATCCGAGTCAGAGGAACTCTCCTCACTGCTATGGCTGCTCTCCGTGCTTTTACTGACAACAGGTGCAGCTGGGGGTGCCGGAGGGGGGGCCTCCACAGGTTCATCAGGCATTTTTGCAAACCTCATCTCAAACACATCCTGCAGAATTATTAGCAAAAGGATTGTTTCAAAAGGTAGCAGAGCCTTACCATAACCCCACTTCGGACTTGGAGTTCTTGTTAATCTGGTTCAGTTTTCTCTGAACCATCTCTCTAACACACTGAACAGCTCAACCTGATGGCCTCCTCTCTGTGCTTAGCTAAATAATTGATCTCTCTTCTCTCGCTCTTTTTTTTTTTTTTTTTTTTTTTTTTTTTTTTTGCTGAGGCAATTGGGGTTAAGTGACTTTCCCAGGGTCACACAGCTAGGATGTATTAAGTGTCTGAGACTAGATTTGAACTCAGGTCCTCCTGACTTCAGGGCTGGTGCTCTATCCACTGCGCCACCTAGCTGCCCCCCTAACTGACTCTTAAAATCAACAGGTGTCCTCTGTGTCAGAACCAAGGTCCCTCCAGCTCAGGATCCTGTCTCTGAGAGGGACACCCAAGGATGGTTATAAGGAGGCTAAGAGTTGCCTTAAAAGATGTCAGGTTAAGGGCTAGGAGATGCTAAAACCATTTATTCATGACTTCAATGAATACTTAAGATCTATTATGAGCAGAGCTCTGTGAAATTAGATATGCTGCCCAGCCTTAGTGAGCTTACCTTCCATCTGCTCTTAATAACCTGTTACAAAAACTGGTCACTCACAAAAGCAACTGAAGCCTTCTCAAACTAATTTACTTTTTTTTTTTTTTTTTGCTTGAACATTCTATCTGGGTAAAGAGTTATAGAGTTTCTCACCATCCTGATGTATCAGAGAAGACATACTTCTGCCTGTCCTACAGCTCTGTCCTTTTACTTTAAATGGATCCCATAATACAAGGCTTGGTGAACAAGTGTGTGTTCTTCCCCTCTCTATGTCCTTCATGGTTTCAGATATTTTAATCACATTCCAATTTCAGCTTTCCTCCTTCCAAGTGGAAGAAGTGTTTTTAGTCTATGCCATTGGGGCAGCACTGAGATCCCTTGGGGCTATTTGAGAAGAAAATGATGAAAGTTCAGTGAGAGAGTTATAGGATAAGAAAACCTATGCTTGCAATACAAACATCTATCACTACAAGCCCTCATTCCCTAACTTAGGTACTGACTTTGGGACTTCTGCAGAATCCAGTCATTTATAAATTTAAAAAATGCTATTTCTACTCCTTAAACCAAACTGAAAACATTTCCTTTGCAAAAGCTTTAGAATCTGATTTCTACCATTCAGTTTTTTATAACTAGCCATTGGAACAACTAATTATGTTCATTAGTAATTACAATTAATTTGCTTCTTTGGACCTATTACTAATGAGCACTTTCCACAGAATTAAAAACCTCCCCTGATTATTTCAACTACCTTTTCAACTCCTCAAAATGTCGTTTGGTCTATATTAGTCACACAACCAAGTTAGTATCTCTCTTCCCTCAGGATCAATCAACTGACCTACAATTATTGGCTGAAATCTTCCATGTACCCAGCATATCAGTCCCCTTCCTGCCCCTACCTAGTATATAATGACAAATTATTTAAATTGTCTTTTCTTTCCTTAAAGCCAAACATTATTTCATTAACAAAGTGCTTAAAAGAGAAAATCCACCAACAGTAGAATATAATTATGAAAAAAGGGTAGTTTGGGCTATGTTTTTCTGGACAGTGCCAGGTTTTAAGTAATATTGTTATCTGTGCTGTGCTGTCAATTTTCCCACCGATTTAAAGAGATAAAAGGTTGTGTAATCTAATGTAAGAAAGCTATGGCCAAATTTAGATAAAAGGCTGTTATCTAATATAAGAAAGCTATGGTCAAATTTAGAGACAACATGGAAAGTATTCCAGCCATCACACTATCCCAGCTTAACAATGTTTTTAATTTCATCTGTCCATAAAGAGATGGTACCTGAAATATAGGGGCTTAGCAGAAGATCCTAAAGAGTAGATAAGCTAATACTGCAAAGACTATTTAATTTAAGAGAGCAAGGAAGGACAACCTGAGAATGTTTCCCTCGCTCTCACACCTCAAAATTCAAATTCCTTTAAAACTTAAGGTATTTTTAAATAAGGAGTTGCCCTTTTGGTTTTGAATGCCACCTCCTTGGCAATGATAAAATTTTCTATAGATCAAAGTAACAATACATTTATATGGCACTTTGAAGTTTACAAAGCAATTTCCCCACAACAACCCGATGAGATGGATAGGACCAAATACTATTAGTCTTTTATGGACAAACAAAATGATGAATCAGAGGTGTGTATTTATCATTATAGTGAGCAAAGGCTTTTTCTCTTTTGCTTACATCATACATTGTACAGTCTCTTCTGATTCTTTACAACTAGACTGATAGCTTCCTGAGGCCAACAGTCCTACTTTAAATAGCAATTTCTTTAGTATCAACCTTAATACCAACTAATATATTTAACAACTTAAAACTTCTGGCATTTTTCAGCCTTTCAAAAGCACCAGAGTTTTGCTTAGCTATTCAGTCTACAATCCAAGCATAGGCAGATTAAATGTTTCCCAAAGCTTAGATCTATGGATGCATAATACACATATTCTTCCTCAGTCTAGAGGAAAGGGAGGGTGAGAAGAAGGCTGCTTTTGTTTTGATTCTTCAGGGAAAGAGATGCCTTTATAGATGGATTTACCTGAAGTTTCCTGGCCATGGCCACCACCTCATGGTCTGGAGGATTGTACTTGTAGCAATTGGAGAACATTAACCGTATATCAGCTGCAAAGCCTTGTGCATCCTGGTACTCACGGCTGTCCATTTTCTTCTGTAAACATACAATCAAAACAGGGTAAATGTGTGCAATTAATTGTCTGTCTTGATCTTATAATCTCTTTTCTGAGGTGCTCCAAGAGTGCAGTGTTTAGACGTATGCATGTGTTTCTGTGTTGTTATAGCTACATATCTGTATCCAAGTATAATGTATCCAAGTTAACATAGAAATAAAATGGTTACTTATCAGTTCATATTTGTCACATTCTAGTAGCATAAGGAAGGACTAAATATTATCTTCAGTTTGCAATGGGGAAATCAAGACTCAGAGATGTCAAAGATCTTGTTCTAAGTCAATCAAATAAAACAGTTATTCAAAAGCATAGAATTGGGACTAGGATCCCATTTCTTCTGACTCCCTACCTAGGACAAAGATCAATCTATTAAATGACTTCTCAAAGAAAAAAAAAGGGAAAGATTTTATGTTAATCTGGCTCCCTGACAATTGTATTTCAGTATTTCAAAAGAAAGACTGGTAGACTATCCTTTCTGGTCTCTCACAAAATAAAAAAAAAAAAGGTTTAATTCTAAGTAAAATAGCAAGAAATTAATTCTTCCTAAATTTTGTTACGATTATAGATTTACAAATATAAAACACGACAGAAATCCTACCCTGACAAGGTTTACTGTGATACTGAGAACTCATAAAATCATTTTTATACTTTCACAGTAAGATTTATCACAAGATTTTTTTTTCCAATTGACAGTGATAAATTTGTTTTTGCTTATTAGCTAACACATTAAGAAATATATCTTCTTTGAATCAACTAGTTTTGTAGAATTATATACAAAATTACAGAATTAATAAAGTCATACACTAGTTCATTTTACAGAATTGGAATCTTCAGACCTAGGAAAATTTCATTATCATGTGTTAGATGACAGCACCTATTACACAAAAGGAAAAGTAGTATAGCCCAGCTCTATTAGATATTGTAAATATACTTCCCTAAACCTCCTTCCAAAAGGGGAGAATAAATAAAAGTCTAAATCCTGGGAAATTAAGAGCAGGGTTGGGAATCTCAGGTTTAGAAAAACATTCCTGAATCTGAAGGGGAGATGAAGGAAATGGTCAGGACCAAGTACTGCAAAGAGCTATAGAAGCACTCCTAGCATGCCATTAGCGTGGCCTTTATTGGATTCCCTTACCCAAGCATTTGCCTCTCTAAATTGTGATTTTGCCCGCAGAGCAAACCTCTGGTTGTTATAAAATTAACAGGCAAACAGTTTGTTTTTTGGAAATCCATCTTATTGTCTACCTTTAAGTAGGCTATTAAGAGCCACTGAGGGATACTAATAGGAACAGATACTGAATCCAAATGACATAGATTTCTATAGTACTTTTAGAAAAACTAAACTTTCTGATTGGCTAAAAGATTTCAAAAACCATCTGTGAATTAAGAGTCATAAACTCTTGATTTGCTGTACTATTAGAGGCATCAGAGATATGGTAGTTAGCATAGATTACTTCTCCCCTCCCCCCTTCCCAAAAGACTCATGCTTATTTTGTTGGAATGATCAATCTTTAGCAAAAAAATATCTTTACATTTGGTTTACATGACCATTAAAGTGAGTCTGCACTGAGTACTAATGATTGGTGGGGAGAATAGTAGTACCAGGAATATAATAGTAAGGGCATAAACGGGCCTGGGATTAAAAATATGCAGATAGAATAAAAAAATTTATGAATAACAAAAGTTGTAGAGTGCTAGATAAAGTTATGTAGAACATGACAGCTATCTTTACATGACTAAATAAGTGTCATGTGGAAAAGAGATAAGGTTTATTTTTGTGGTTTCTAAGGGCAGAACTAGAACCTGCCAGAAATTATAGGCAGGCATATCTTGGATCAATATAAAGGAGAACTTCCTGACAAGGAAAGAGCTATTGAACAATGAAACAGACTGCCTAGGGAGTCTTCATGCTCGTAGTCACTAAAAGTATTTAAGAAAAGGTCAGATAACCACTCATAATGGACACTAGAGTACAGAATTTGCTAAATGATCTCTAAGATTTTTTCCAAATCTAGGATTATATGATTTAAAAGGCAAATGAAGCAGATATAATTGAATTATGTGTCAAGTTGAACATTTCCATACTGTTTCAATATAGGCAAAAATTCTGGACTTGTGCCATAGTCTGGTTATGAAAATTGCACCTATGATTTCTGGTGCCATATGCATATATCCCCCTCAGAGTTGATGCTTGCAAAAATCTCAGATAGAATTTTACTACATATAACTTTCGTGGATTTCACACACCAGACAAAAATTCCTTTAGAATTTAAACTCAAATCCAGACCATAACCACAGACTGAGTTTCCCCGCCTTAGATTATAAATTTATGTTTTGCAACTGAGATTATCCCAATTTTTAAAAAATTATATCACAAAGCAAAGATTAAATTTTCTCTTTGAGCCTTCTGGTTTTGAGGCCATAGTTAATAAATATGGCTTATGCATTGTTTTCATTTGGTTTCATTGGTTGGGGGGGAGGGATAGCAGAGAATATGTGAAGTCCATTTTCTTACATCATAACTAAAGATCTAAAGCTCTGTAAAACCAATTAGAATAGAAAAGTTTACTTTCCAAAATTTTCTTATCCTTGCTTCTAAGGCAAATCAAATCCCTAGAATAAGTTATGGTAAAAGACATTTTACTTTGGTCTAAACTCAAAACCCACTCATTATCCCCACTGATAATCAGTGCAATAACAAATGCCCCAAAAAATTCATACAGCAAAGAAGTATAAAGGAGGGATAGGGGGACTGGAGTGGGGAAGAGAAATCAATTATAGCCTTTTAAGTTGCCTTTGGCTGGAAAATGTTCTACTCCGTCTTTTTGGGTGTTCTCATGCTCTAAAATTTGTTCAGATCATCACTTAAAGGAATTTGGAGCGGTTTGGGGGAGAGGTTGGGCAAGTTCCTGCCTTTACTCTGACATCAAAATTAATTACTTCCTAAAACTAATTTTGTGATGTTTCTAATACCCAACTGTGACTGTCCACCTGGGCTTGTAAGGAAGGTAACTCTGATCCTTCTAACAGCATTTGAAAATGTCCATGGCATCCTTGGAATTCATAGGTTCTTGTCATAACCTGACCATCCTCCACATTTTTGTGGCTTAGGAACAAACCCTTAAACATTAAATATATGTGTTGAGTGATGGAGAATTATTAGGATTAGCTGACATGTCAATCTTTTTGGTCTAAATAATGGAAAATGGAATTGTAAAATTAAAGTATCTCAACTCCTCCAAAGCAGGACCACCTCAAAAGCCACAGAAACAAAAGGACTACATACAAGCATGCATGTCTAAAGGCAAAAGAGTTTCAAGGGCAAAGCAGGAGAGATGCTAACTCATTTAGTAATATTGCTCTCTATCCCAGGCATTAAAGTCAACAGAAATGGGACAGAGATCAGAGAATCATGGTTTTATAGCAAAAGTGACCTGAAAGGCCATCTAGTCTAACTTTTCTCATTTTGCAGAAAGTGACTTGCCTAATGTCATTTAATAGCTGATAAATCCAGGATTCTAACCTAGGACCTCTGATTCCAAGTCCAGAATCCTTTTCCCACCTCTACAATTGGATGCAAGCTAAGGGTTTTTAAGAGTAACCACCCTATGACAGAGTGGTTTGATAGTCACTACTTTTAAAGGGCTCTAGTAACAAAGACAAGACTGCAAAGCAGTATGAGCTGCTTTTTGCATTTACAAGAACAGAAACCCCTAAGAACGCTTGACTTTGGTGAATTAGCACTGACTTCACAGGCATCGTGCCTGCACTTGTTTTGGAAGATATTTTTTCACCCATTTGATATCCAAATCCATAGAAGCTGCACAGTGCCTGAAACATATGGTAGGTACTTTATAAATGCTGTTGACTGAGCCATTCCATTCTTCTAATAAACCCCAAATACCTGGCTCTTCTTAAGGCTGACATACTTACATAGTAAGTCTCTTCTGATGGCATCAAAATTGTAGCATGAGCTGAAAATTGAGTGTGAGTTTTGGTTTCTGATCCTCACTCAAACATTAACCAGCTATATTGGGGCCAGTTATTTCTCAAATTTAGACCATGGTCTCACCATTTGTCAAGTAATGGGTACAGACTATATGAACTCTCTAAATCCCTCTGATTCAGTGATCATTTCATTCACCCTTTTCACATCTCTGATGTATGGAGAGAAGACAGGAAATGTCTTTATCTTACAGATGCAAAAAATCAGGGCCCAGATAATCAAATAGCTTACACAAAGTCAGTAGCAGAGTAGAGATTTGGGAATAAAATTTTTAAAAAGGCGATTTGGGAATGTTCAAATTCTAATATTAACCTATTTGTTGACCATCCTAAGTCACGAGGCAGAAGGAACCTAGGGCTTCATCTATGGAACAAAACAATACCTGAAGACAATGAATAAGTATCACATAATTGCAACATAATTTGGAACCAAGACCAACCTTATAAGAGAGCCTGAAAATGTTGACTCCATTACATAGAAGTTCAGTATAATGTGGAATCTGATATGCCACAAGTGAACCCATTCCCCTATTACATTAAAACCCCACTCCAAAGCAACCTAGATAGTAATTGGATACTCCATGTCCCACTCTCCCCAATGGCATAATAAACCATTAGATATGGTTTGCCTCTATTTTGGAGAAGCCATAGTTTGAACTTACAGGAGTTAAGGTACATGCTGAGGAACTGAGAAGCAACATAAGGAAGATAAAATACTGTTCAAGGTGCAATTACTGTCAAATAAGTCTGACCTACAGAGGCTTAAAATTAAGATTTAGGCCTTATAGTCAGCAAGACAGACGATGACTCTCCCTCTGTAAAGAGCAGAGCTCAAGCAACCACACCAGAGCTGCTCACAAAAGGTCACATGAAATGGGCCACTGAGTACCCCAACTGCCAATAGCATTCTTCAGAATGTAAGCAACAAAAACAGAGTTGGATTTAGACTAAAGCTTAGAAAGAGATCTGTTAGAATTGAAATGCTGCAGGGGACAAAAGTTCTCAATGAGAAACTCATGTGTTGTTCTAGCCAAAGCTCAGAATGAAGGGGAGAAAAAAAATAAAGATTTATGTCAATGAGCAAGGTCACAGATGGCTCAAACTCTGTGAAGAACAACCAAGAGTAAAGTAAGAAATTCAAAATCCAAGTTTGAGCCAAGAGGCCTTAACCTCTGTATTCATCCAGTTTTTTCTTTATTCTTTCTTCCTATTTCAAAAATACAGACTCATTCCTGTTCTCTGATTAGACAACTCTGTTGAACCCTAAAAAATTTATAGCCCTTAATGTCATTTCAAGGGGTTAAAAAAAAAAAAAAAAGATCAAACAAAAAAGGACCCCCGTTTCACCAGGAAAAATGGAAGATGGACGCCACCAGGGGCCTGAGCCACACCTCCCTACCCTGTCCCCACTTGACCACCACTGGTTTGTTCAGGACACCAACAGTGACCAGAAAGGCAGGTCTGTGAATCTATAAGGCAGGAGATCTGTGAGGTTAAGTATAGTAGGTGTACTTAGAACAAAGAAACTCTTGATTCCTTACCCTTTTTGAACAAGGACCCCACCCAAAAGCCTGAAGACAGCTGGCCCTTTGACAAGAAGAGGTAAGTCACTAAGTTAGGCAGAAGGTGGCAACTATATATGGTTAATACATGTTAATAACAATTCACATTAACTTAGCACCTGTGGGCTCAGGATGTCAAAGGGCTTTTTGTTCTCAATTATCCCCAGTTACAAGGGGGGAGACTGAGACAATGTTCTGTGTCACACAGCCAACCAGTGACACTAGCGCCCTGCATCCTTGAACCCTCGGTCTTGTATTGTAATTCTTAGGCCATATTCTTTCCTGCCGGCATAAAGTATAACAACAGCCGACGATCAGGGCAAGAAGCTGTCAAAGCAGCTAATTCAGCTGAGGTCTCAAGAAGGAAATGGGGTTCAACAGTTTCAAAGAATGGGGTTGTTGGGGAACAATATCACCAACCAACCACCCAGTATGGTTTGGGTCAGGGGAATGGACTGTCAGTGGTCCCTTCCAGCCCGAGAAGGCCTAAGGCAATCTTTTGTGCAGAGATCTCTGGGAGGTTCAAGATCCCCTTTCCTAAAACTGACCCACCCCATGGAGCTGCCTAAAAGGTCAGAGAAAGCTCCAATGGGCTAGACACACGTTAGACGTGGCACATACTTTAACAGTACTGAGATCCATAGGGTGTTTGATAATATCGTGATAATCATGGAGTTCCAAAGCCTCTGCATCCACAGGCTTGTAAAACGGCCAGGCGTAGGCAGCATGTTTCTTAGAAAGCATCTCTTTGAGGATGCTGTCACAGTACTTGAGGTGCTCAGAGAGTTTGCCCTTCTTCCCCGCATGTTGGGGGACCTCCCCATCTTCCAGATCTTTCTTTGGTGGTTTAATGGGTCTGCCTCCACTCTCTCGTCGGGCAACCACCTTGGCCTGCTTAGGGTCTGACAGCGGGGTGGGCGACTCACTCCGGCTGGCGGTGATTGCTGAGGTTGTCGGCGTGGTCGTATCTGCTTTTCTCTTCACTCCCTTTTTCTGAAACAAGGAGGAGAAGGGAAGGATTTGTGAATAACAATTAACAACTATTACCTATATAACAACAGTCACAGGATCACAGACGGAAAGGATCTTCAAGATTATCTAAAATATATTGCTAATAACAATTCACATTAATTTAGAACCTATGGGTTCAGGATGTCAAAGGGTTTTTTGTTCTCCATTATCCCCATGTTATGAGGGGGGAAACAATGTCCAGCATCAAGGTTCTCTGAAATGATCAGACCCCATTTCCTTCCTAGACCTCCACTGAATTAGCTGCTTCAACAGCTGCCTACCCTGATCATCAGAAGTTGTTAAATTTCATTCTAGCAGAAAAGAATCTGACCTAAGAATTATAATACAAACTTGAGGGTTAAAGGAGGCAGGGCTCCAGTGTTACTAGTTATCTAATTTAAACCCCTTATTTTGCAGATGTTAAAATGTAAGCACACTCTCCTCCCCGCAATGCTAGTGGACTAAGTCACTGAGGCCCCTGGTCCAGGGCAGATATGCTTGCTTAAACCACTTGGATGAGTAGGCAGTCACCTACCAACAGTGCTTCCTGTGAGATCTGCCATTGTGCTATTAAGATTCTAAACAAGCCAATATGGTCACTTGAAGAGAGGGCAAGGCTGACCTATTAAGCCACCAGCACATGGAGAAGAGTGGCAAGCTTCTCAAATACTATGAGAATCCTCAAAGAGATGCTTCCTTTTTTTTTTTTTTTTTAATTTTCTTTTTTTTTTTTTTTTAATTTAATAGCCTTTTATTTACAGGATATATGCATGGGTAACTTTACAGCATTAACAATTGCCAAACCTCTTGTTCCAATTTTTCACCTCTTACCCCCTCACCCCCTCCCCTAGATGGCAGGATGACCAGTAGATGTTAAATATATTAAAATATAAATTAGATACACAATAAGTATACATGACCAAAACGTTATTTTGCTGTACAAAAAGAATCAGACTCTGAAATATTGTACAATTAGCTTGTGAAGGAAATCAAAAATGCAGGTGTGCATAAATATAGGGATTGGGAATTCAATGTAATGGATTTTAGTCATCTCCCAGAGTTCTTTTTCTGGGCATAGCTAGTTCAGTTCATTACTGCTCCATTAGAAATGATTTGGTTGATCTCGTTGCTGAGGATGGCCTGGTCCATCAGAACTGGTCATCATATAGTATTGTTGTTGAAGTATATAATGATCTCCTGGTCCTGCTCATTTCACTCAGCATCAGTTCGTGTAAGTCTCTCCAGGCCTTTCTGAAATCATCCTGTTGGTCATTTCTTACAGAACAGTAATATTCCATAATATTCATATACCACAATTTATTCAGCCATTCTCCAACTGATGGACATCCATTCAGTTTCCAGTTTTTAGCCACTACAAACAGGGCTGCCACAAACATTCGTGCACATACAGGTCCCTTTCCCTTCTTTATAATCTCTTTGGGATATAAGCCCAGTAGTAACACTGCTGGATCAAAGGGTATGCACAGTTTGATAACTTTTTGAGCATAGTTCCAAACTACAAAGAGATGCTTCCTAAGATAGCTTTTCCATCTGTCTTAAATCTATACCCTTTCTCTCAATTACAATACGAACTCCTCAAAATCAGGGACTGCCCTGCTTAGCACGGTGATCAATACACATTAAGTGTTTGATAAATGCTTTTTCATTCATTAATAGATTTATCTAAACATCCCATAGGTACTAAAGGCAAAGCTGAGACTGAAATGCAGGTCCCCAACTCCAAAGCCACTCTCTTTCCACTACACCTTTTTTTTTTTTTTTTTGTCAACTAATTCAGCAGAAACAAGAATGATCACTTGCTGGGTAAAAAGCAATGCAAGATGCAGTATCACAAAGAATACAAGAAAACAGCTCACTTTGTAAAAGCAACATTGGAATACCTGGATCTCTCCCAGAAAACAGAGCCCATGATTACACAGTTATTCGGGGCTCAGAGTTCTCAGCTTCCACTATGTACTCCATAAGGGCAGAGTCCACATTGATTGTGGACTCTCTCATGGATGTAAAGTATTGTATAAAGCTTAATGCTGTATCTTACTCTGAGACCCCATATGAAGTTTTCTTGGCAAAGATACTTGAGTGGTTTGCCATTTCTTTGCCAGCTCATTTTAAAGATTAGGAACTAAGACAACCAGGATTTAGTGATTTGCCCAGGGACATACAAGTATCTGAGCTGCATTTTGAACTCAAAGATTCATCTTTCTGATTTTAAGTAGAGTGCACTATACACCTCATCACCTAGCAGTCATTACTATTTAGCTCAAGGTCCTGATGCATAAAGAAATGCTTATTGCATATTTATTGAGTGAATAGTCACCTCTCATATGCAGAATACTGTGTTAGGAACTTTTTGCCCTCAAGAAATTTTAGAAATTGAGACATCTATGTAAAATGAGAAGTTGTGTGTTGAGGAGAAGGCTGGGGTCCAATGTGCCTGACTGAAACTTATCTGTGATCTTGAATAAGTCATTTAACTTCTCTAGGCCTGTAACTCTAAATCTATGATAGTGTGGGTACTGGACTTGGGGGCCAGAGAGAATCTCAATAAGCATATCTCTCTATCATTTCAGGAAGCTCTCAAAAGCCAAAGATTTCTTTCTAAGATTTCTAAGATTTCTTTCTTTCAAAGATTTCTTTCAAAGATTTTCTTTCCCCCAACCCTTTGGCACCATGTCAGCACATTCATTTTGACCTGAACCAAATATTTATTAAACTGTAAGCCAAGTACAACTAGGTGTTAGTAAATGAATGTTGAATTGAGTTGCATTATTACTAGAAGCAATTGTTAACACTGATAATGAAGAAGAGGAGGATATTTGTTTACCCTTTTATAGTGCCTTACAGTATCATCATGTCATGGCAACAACACAAGGGAGGTAGTGCATATGTTATTATTATCAACAAATGATATAGGAGAAAAAGACTTGAATTTGGAGTTAGCAGTCATGGGGTTGGGTCCTGGGGCTCACACTTAAGTAATAGGTAGCTTTTGGACAAGCCATTTCATTTAAGATTGAATCTTCTCATGTGTAAAAAGGGATATAATAATGCTTGCAGCTATGTAATATGATTGGAGACCTGAACAAGAAGTAAAAAAGACCTAGTTTCAGAGCCAACTCTAACCTATACTGGTTCTGTAACTCTGGAGAAAGCATTTAACCAACCTCTCAGTACCTGGCCAGTTCTATAAGAATTCTATATGTTGCAAAGAAGTTATTAATATACATCAGTGGAAGGATGAACACCCTTACCAGGAGTTCCCTAGATAGATGAAATCACAGGTCTAGTCTAAAATAATAATGAAAATAAGTAATAATATTGTTTATAAAACAAGATTTTTATGGGGCAAGCATTCTGAAAGCATGTATGTTAATAATATCCCTGTTTTATAGATGAGGAAAATGTGTTCAGGAAGACGAAGGAATGTGATGACCGTGTTAGCACCCTGAATACCTTAGAATCAGCCGGAGTCAGGATAAGCAAAAGTCCTTGGTCTTTATTCTTGGTTTTTAGAGGTAGATGGACTTTAGAATTGGATGGACACAGAATCTCCATGACCTCCTTCTTCCTCATCTACCATCAAAGTGACCCTGGCTAATCTTACTCTACCTTCCTAGTCCCTCCTACAATTCTCTGTATACACCAATTATCGAGCCAGCACAGGATAGTGGGAAGGGCCATTTTCCAAGTATATGCTTATAGAGTATTGTCCAATCAGTAATTAGCCTTAAGTGCTCAGTTGTCCGGACCTCAGTGCATAAACTCAAGAGTTTCAGCTCTCTACAAAGGAACCTCCCCCCAAGATATCCCAAGCTAATAAGCAGCACAAACAGAACCTTCAGTTCAGGTTTTAGGTGTCCAAGTTCAGTACTCTTTTCTCTGTATCCCTTTTCCCTCCCCACTACTCCCACCCCAAATAGTACCTTCTTCTCTGCCCATCTCTGCCCAAATCCTGTATGAGACTATTTATTTACATGCTGTCTCCCACATTAGGCTAAACATTTCTTGAGAGCAAGGGCTGGTCTTTGCCTTTTTTTGTATCTCTTAGTATTTAATAAATACTTGTCAATTAACTGATACTGTTAAATTTAAAATGGTCCTTTTGTAATACAAGTGAAGACAGCACTGGATTGATCATCTCCCCTGTTCCCTTAAATGAATCCTCCCTTTTACAAAGGCTACATACTGCACTTGACAACCTGTTCATATCGCCATCTACTTTACATAAGGTGGTGTTAAAGCCTTCACTGGGTCAAATCAACAATCCATGAAGTTGTTCATCTCTCAATACAAATTTAAGACAACTGATGAGCCCAAATCAAAAGACAAAATTCTAGTTTTCATCCAAAGCACACCAACAAGTAGTTTTCCCATCAGGCAAATTAAGAGAGACTATGTGCTAGAGTAGAATAGAATATAACAGAATCAGACCAACCCTGAAAAACATCAGGCTGCAATAAAAAAAAATTTTTTTAAATTAAAATGGAACAAGTATTCAAGGCTCAAATCTTCATGCTGCTACTCCTTATCCCCATTGATAAGACATAGTATAACTCTGATTAAGTGTGGGAAGGGCTGGCAAACATGTCCGTGCCAAAAGAAATTTTAGTGAGTTGATTTTATCTGAGAGTCTGAAATAATCAATCCTCCTACTCTGGCAGATTCTAATATCAATGGCACATTTTTTTCAGGCAGAGAGGAAAAAAAAAAAAAAGACAGACAATATTACCAATTCATGTGAGATTATCTAAGGCTTCTAAGTCTGCAGCGAGAGACAAAGTTTGGTAATTCTTCCCTGCCAAGCTTGGCCACCTCCAAATGCCTATAGGGTACATAGGGTACTGCACCATGGAATCTACTCAAAATCTCTTCACAACTTACAGCCTGGAGACTTGAGAAGGGAGACTTTTTTTGCTTACCTTTACAACAGGTGGTGTAGGTGGAACCACGGGCATGATAGGAGTGGCAGGAGGAGGTGGGGCCACAGTGGAAGGGACCGTGACAGATGGGACATTTGCAGTGATGGTTGGCACTGGAGTTGCTGCAATCACTGGTGTTTGGGAGACAGCAGGAGGTACATTCTGAAAGGGAGTCGGTGGGGAAACAGAGGACACGGCTGCCGCTTGCTGTGCTCCTTGAAAATAAGATGAGGAAAGATAAATCCATCTGATATCTGCTCTCCTCCCACAACCAAATCAAATTAGGAACCAAACTGACCTCCTCCATAAGCTTTGTGGATCACCCTAGTCAGAAGTGAACTGTCCCCTCCTCTGCATTTTTAAAACATTCTTGTCTGTACTACTCACATGGCCTTTTTATGCACTGAGAATTGTGCATTTTTTTTTGTAATTACTGTGCTCTTTTATTTCCTCAAAGTCTGTACAGCTCATAGAGAAAAGGAAAAAGTCATACTCCAAACAACACAGTGCTTTTCTTTGCATGCAGAAGGTGCTCAATAATGACGTGCCAAGCAAATGAATGAGCATGGTTATAAACTTCACAATAGATTAGAAGGAATGAATTATCTCTGCATCTTTTCAATGAAATCACTAGTTTATGCAAATCCTAAGCTGGTGAACCCTGCCATGACCTGGATGACAGCAGCACAATCAAACTCTTACCAAGCAGAGATCTCTTCTCGGTGTCAATTCACTTGGTGTCTTGGTTCATAAATTACCCAGGACCACCAAGGCTCAGACCACTGCCCAAGGCTCATCTATTAACAAAGCTTCTGCACTTCCTCCCTCCTCCCTTCAACACTGTTGGCCAATGTAAGATGACTAAGAAGAGACAGTACCTTTCACTTCTAACACCAAATTTGGGATATAGGTTTGGGGATTTTTTTAAGTGCTTCACACAGTTAGCAAAACCATTGCCTAAAATATAATCCTCTTATTATTCTTCTTTTCAGATGAAGAAACTGAGGCTTAAGAGAATCTGACTGATCCACAAGAGGATTCAGAACCAGGTCTTCCTAACTTCAGATACAGTATTCTTTCAACCACACCAGTGGTTCCTTCAAGCCTGGTCCTGGGGCTCCTAGGATCTCTGAGACCCTTTTATAGGTTCTTTAAGGTCAAGACCATTTAATAGTAAGATACTATAATTTCTAGTACAATAAAATATTGATATAACCCATAAAACAAAAATTCTTGCTATGGGGGGGGGGCGGTGTTCCTTAGTTTTAAAATGTAAAGGAGTTCCAACACTAAAAAGTTTTAGCACCCACTGCACTGTGCCATGCTACTGCTCACAATCCCTCTCTTCCTTCCCCAGGACCCTGGAAGATGGTGTATTCCATTCATCAAAACACCTGTATTAAAAAAAAAACAAACATATCCCTATATGAGAGGGAAGCCAAATCACTAAGATATGTTAACTGAACAAACTGATTCATACATTCATTCCTTTTCATTCACTATTAGCCAAGAATGGACAGGGTACTGTGCTGATGGTATGTATATAGGGTGTCTTGCTTGTTTTGTAGCAGCCATGATCTATTCCACAAATAGGCAGCATGAGGCCAAAGAGAACACATTTAAAAAAAGGATCACTGTCATTGTGAGGCTACTTCAGGAACAGTAGGATATGTTCATTTCTTTGTCTCAACCTTAAAAAAAAAAAAAAAGAAAAGCCAGGTGTTATCAACTCCACATCCCACAGTTACCTGCACTCTGTGCTCCCGCTGCTGGTTTTCGACCTTTGCCCTTAGGAGCTGGTGGTAATAATTCCACTTCCTCTTGGGGCATCTGGGCTACCTTCTGCAGAAAAATTTTCTCTAGGGCTTGGGCCATGAGGACTATATCATCTGTGGGCTGGAGAAACAGAACAAGGCCTGGTCATCAGTGACTGGAAAGAAGACCAGTGCTGAAACAACTATTATTGAAAACTAAAATTTGGTAGGTTCAGACGAGAGGAAAAATTGGATAATGGTGCTAGAGCTGCACTAGAAAAACAAAACAGCAGTACCCCCAAGAAGTCTAAGGGAGAGCATGCTCTGCTTATAGCAAATAGAGCCAAGATAGATTCAGGGCAACCCTGAGAGGTTGACTCTAAGGAGGTAATGACATTGGGTAATACCAAATCAAATCCTGAAGAGCTAGAATTAAAGGGGTTAGTCTCTGATCTAGGCTCTGACTCACTATCAACACTGGGATATATCACTTTACCCAAACACTTGCTCTTTCAACACCAAAAAAAGCTTCAGACCAAGAAATTGGAGCAGAATAAAGCAATGTGGTTACTCCTAAGTGGGTATTTCATGTCATTTCAAGAGGACACTTTGGAAGGGTAAATTATCCCTCATCAAAAGATAAAAGCCAAAGGCTTGGTATTCCTCATACAGTAATGCCACGTTAAAAAGAAAAAAAAAAAAAAAAAAGCCAGTCTTTTACCTTGTTATAAATATAACAATTTGTAAACATTGTGTTGAAATCCTGCATACATTCACTTGCACTCCAATAATAATTGTTTTCCAGTCTCTTCTTAATAGTCCCCATGTCCATTGGATTTTTAATTATTTTATGATAATCCTGTGGGAGAGATTTTAAATGTATAAGTCCTTTAAAACAAGCCCATTGTGCTCTCTTGCCAATTTTTTGGTCTCCCAAAAAGCCAGAATCCAAGAATTTTTGTAACTCTTATCACTAGTTTAAAACAAGGCAGAGATTTTAAGTAAACTAAGGAAGACAGAAACATCTGTCCACTTCTCCTATCTCTAGCTATTATGCTAAAGAGGTTTAAAAACTTGATGTCAGAAAAAAGGTCTCATCCTCTTTTTAATCTTATAAAGAAAAAAGATGCTTTCTCTGGTAACAGGTGATGGAAACACAGAGAGCCTAATTTAAAAAAGCAAACAAACATCAAGATTGGAGAGATGAACTGTACCTTTTCATAAAAGAACCCTAATTTATATAAGTACCAGAAGGAGACAATTCTCATGGTACATAATAAGATCAGAAACAGTATGTAGATTTGCAAATGCCATGTACTGGGGATGCCCTTATCTAAGAGCTCAGCTTTTTATGGATGTAAGAGTTAAAGGCTCTTAATTAATTGTTAATTAAAATGAAATATCAAACAAAGCACCCTCTACAGGAAAATGAAGTCATATTACTTCAGTAGTTCTATGATGTGAGTATTCCCTCCACTGATACAGACTGCAATCCCTCTAATAAACTTAGTACATAGGCTTGGAAGGTGTTTCTAGGCCCACAAAATTCTCCAGGACAGTTCTCAAGGCTACCAACAAACTCAAGACCAGGACTTTCCAACTGCTAGAATCCTTTTTAACTCTGTAGCATCTTCCAGAGCCTAGAGGCCACAATCATGACCCTTGGAAACCCAAGGTTACCTCCAAACCATAGTAGGGCATCAGTAATGGAGGGGAGATATTAGCTGGCCTATAAATTCAGGGTTTTACATAATTTCCTTATCTCATCTTATCCTCACAATAATCCTGTGAAACAGCTAAAGCAGGGATTATCATCATCCCCATTTTACAGGTGAGAAAACAGATAAATGAAGTAACTTTACCCTAGGATCACACAAAGCTATAAAGCTGAACCTTGAACCCACTCCTACTC
Source organism: Sarcophilus harrisii (assembly GCF_902635505.1). Classification (NCBI taxonomy): domain Eukaryota; kingdom Metazoa; phylum Chordata; class Mammalia; order Dasyuromorphia; family Dasyuridae; genus Sarcophilus; species Sarcophilus harrisii. The sequence continues at coordinate 486,441,338 of NC_045427.1, forward strand.
ATTCCAGGTTTAGTGACCCCTAAATAGGCTGGCAACAGGAGTTTTCTGGAAGGATGTAGGTGGCTAGATATGTATTATCAAACTCAAAGCATAAAGAAGAACATACTCACAGGTAAATTCAATTTAATTGCATCTACTGGTTGATAGAAGGGCCAAGCAAACTGGTGCTTCCACAAAGTTTTCACCACAACATTCTGCATGTATTGCAGCTGATTGGTCTTCCTCCCAGGCTTGTTGGGGTTGGTAACTTCTGGGGGGGGTGGATTCACAGGGCCCTGAGGAGCCGGAATCGCTGATGTTACTGTCGACATTTTCTGAAGTCTCGATCTCACTTACTGTCACAGCAGCAGCTAGGAGATTCTCTTTCTTTCTTTATGCTCCCCGAATAGGATTGACATCCCATTTCCAGGGCCCAACCATGCAACCTGTATCAATGGGAAGAATGACAAAGAAACAAACTGAAGACACCAAGTACTAACATCTCTAAAGACTTTGGGAGGCTCTGCCACTATTCTTCATGTGACCTGGGAGCAGACAGTAAGCATATCCATTCAAGGGCCTGACTGTCAATTCACCCATGTGACAGGCTAGAGCAAAATAAAATAAAATAAAATAAACAAAAACAAAAAAAGAAAGAAAGAAAAGAAGCCCCCAGCCTCCTAGCAACTTTGTTACCTTAGAGCACATTCCAGTCACCATTTGTCTGTAAAGTTTGTTTTTTTCAACCCTCATCTGTCATGTGGCGACCTCTCTCAAAAGATGGCTTAAAAAGAAAATTAGGAGTGCAAAGAAATACAAGTGTTTATGAAAGATAAAATATTCCCAGGTCACATGTCTCACTGATATTGAGAGAGAGTGAAAATGCAACAGCATTAAGGTGATTAGGCAGCAGGTGGTAGAGAAGCATTCTGGGAGATATTGTTACCTGGTGCATTCTAACTAATGCTCACTTAGACACCAAGTTAAAACTGCCCCTGCTACCTACTTGTTGGAAGATGATTGGTTTCCACTGATATCTAAACCTTTCTTGATTGTAGCAATTTAAAAAAATGTTTACAGGTAGAAAATTAAAAAATCGATCTACATAGTCAATGAAATACAGGCAGAGCTATAGTAGAAATATAGACATTCACAGTACTACACAGGCAACTGACTAACTGAGCTTCACCTCCCTTATATACTAGGATTCTAATGTAACCACGAGAACCAAGGAGAAGGGGTTTGTGATGGTTAAGAGATTGTGACATGAGTGATCACTCAGCCAATCAGATTTTAGGAAGGGAATCCACTCTGAGAGAGGCCCAGAGAAGGCAGATAGACGTCTGATCCCCATTCATCCTGTCCATCTCAGTTCCACATCTTTTATGCAGATAATTATTCATTTCTTAAATAGAAATCTGAACATTAAGAAACTTAAAAGTCCAGGGACCTACAAGGCCCTTGAATGTCTATATTTCTGTCAACAATGCCATCATATCCTGAAAATGTAGGGGGCCTGATAAAGGCCAGGGTGCTCTTCCACAGGACAATACCAATTAACTAATTCAAGCAGGATCTAAGGGAAAAACAAAACTAGCTGGCCAGTACCCCAATTGTTAGTTGAAGGGTTGGGAAACTGGCTCCCTGGAGGGCAAGGAATCTCAGAGCTTGCTTCTGGCGGGGAGCCTGGAGCCATCTCTGTGGGGGGCTGGGAAAGAAATCAGGGCAGCTATTCCAAGGAATCCCTCTGGACTGTCTTCACTCATCTGGCCAATGGACATGACTAAACTTAGATTTGTCTGTCCATTGGTTCCATGCAGATTTTACCTACCCCAAGTCTCAACTTGAACGTCTGTCATCTCTTTTTTGAATAAACAAACATTTTAAAAGGGAACCATATGTCACTGCCCTATTTGCAGGTTTACTTTCTTCTATCTATATCATCCAAAGAACTTATGGGGAAAATACTCTTATCAGGCACATTTCTTCCATTTCCAGAAGATTCTATAAAGTTAAACCTGTTTCACCATCAACTTCCAAGCCAAAGGGCAGATTCATTAGTAATCTGCTCTATTACATGGACAGTCACTAAACCTGGTTAAAATCTACACAAAATAACCTTTTTACCTCTTTTAGCTTTTTCAAAGGACGCTCAATTCTAACCACTCCAAGAAAGCTTAGTAGAATTAGAGTTAAAATTTTCTCTAAAGCACACTTCTCATTTTCCCAAATCTTGACTTCTTTCATTCAAATAAGTCATCCTCCTCCTTCCTGCCTCCAAAAGCACACATATGGGAAAATTATACATATCTATGTAAATATGTTAAGATAAGCAAGGACTAAGCTTTGGTTTGCTATGTATAGAATTTAGATAAATATTAAGCAACAGAAATGTTTTGTTGGTTCAACGTCCAGTGTGTCTGTGTTGGTTCCAGTAGTCATTAGACTGCTTTCATGACTGTGTGGACCCTTCATTTCAAATAAAAGACAACTAAAAAGTTCTCCTAGTTTCCAATTGAACTGAACCCAGTGAGGCTACCTGGTTCATTCATCCCCTAGTGGATTCCTGTTTTTGGATTGATGTGACTAACTGTCCTCTGCCTGTTTTACTTCTTTAAAATTAAGGAAATGTAAATCTTCATTCATCATTTTTATCATCTTCTGCATAGGCAGTGACTTTACAAGCTTTGTATGTGGCTACAAATCTCTGACTGGAAGATGGACAGAAGGGAATTAAATTTTCTGCCAGGTTACAAAGTCACCAGTCGGAAGAAGAAAAAGACTTGACTATTCATCATAATAATATCAACTCCTCAAGTTTTTAAACTCCTCAAATAAACTCCAGGTTCTAGGTCCTGGGATCTAGAACCAAAAGAGTTTTTTAAAGGTCATCTAGTGGTAGCCTAACCCCCTCCCTCCCAATCTCACAGATGAGGAAACAGAACCAGAAAAATTTCCATCTTGTTGTCCAAAGTCACCTGTAGCTGAGTAAAGACTAAAAGGCTAACTACAAATCCAAGGTTCTTCATTATGCCACATTTCCAAAGGATTTCCTTCACAGCAAACATATTGGGGATAAGTATTCTTATCCCTGAATGAGAAAAGTGAGGCTCTGAGAGGTTTTTTGTTTGTTTTTGTTTTGCTCTATGTCACTCAATTTGTTAACAACAGCAAGGCTTGGGTCCAAAAGCCAGATCTCCTGACTCCAAGACCAACATTTCTCCCCCATCCATCTCCCACACACACACACACACACACACACACACACACACACGACCCCTGCTTTGGCTCCTGTAAGCCATCTCCTTTTTTTCCTGCCAGTGTCTCCTCCATTTAACAAAAATAAAAAATAAAAAGGGTCTACGGCTACCAATAGCTAAGTATTTCTACAGATGTTTGGGACAACAGTTGGATGCTGAATCTCTTCCAGTGACCTTGGCTATTCCAGGGAATCTGTTTCCCTGGACTACTTACTTGCTGGTCAAAGAACAATAGTGTGAATACTCATGGTCTCTTCCCCTGGCTTCATGCTAAAAGGTTTGGAAAGTACAAACACCAGGTAGATTGGATAAGTCAAGAGAAAAAGGAAAAGCATAGAGATCTGCAGTATGACTAAATGCCAGCCAAGGGTAGGAGAAGAGATGGACTGTGTGAGATATCCAGGTGTAATCACCCTTAAGGAAAACAACCCACTTACTCTGGTGCCGGGAGGTTAAAACAAGAGTGTGAAGCTGAAAGAAGAAAGGAACAAAAGAGTAAGGGAAGAGAAAGTAAAAGTCCTCTGAGGCATACTTATCCAACAATAAGCAAAGGACATTTAAATAAGAACTGGGATCTTGTTATAAAACCTATAGAGTCAGAAAAGCCAAAGGTCTTCCTCAAACAACAACTGCAGCTCTTCTCTCTTTCTCATTTCCTCCCCTTGCTCTAACTCTTTCCACCTCCCAAATTAACAACGCTGATTTAACTCATCAAAGCAAGATCAGACCTTCATTCTTCCCAGTCTACCAAGAGGCAAGTGCATCCTAGAAAGAAAAGCCAGTTGACTGGAAGCAATATGATTTGGCTTCCTAGTCCTAACTCTCCTATTTACAATGCTGCCTTGGGTCTATCACATCAACTTCTTCCACACAATACTTCTCACCTTTTTAACAAACTGCAAAAGAGGAAAGCCTGGGATGTTTGGAACAACTTCAGGAAACAAGTTAAAAAGAATATCTTACAGATTCCAAAGGGAAGTGCTGGCTCTCGCAGGATGCAGGCAAATCATAGAATGCTTGGGTTAAGACTGGATCTTAAGCCATTCAACTCATCTCCCATTCTCTAGGGCAGTAGTTCACAAATTTTTGTTTTCAGTATCCCTTCGTACAACTAAAAATTATTGGGGATCTGTCCAAAGAGTTCATTATGTGGGTTGTTTTGGGATATTTACCATTATTAGAAATAAAAACTAATTTTAAGTTTGTAGACCCTCTGTAAGGATTTCAGAGATCTCTAGGATTCTCTGGACCAAATTTTGGGAACCAATGCTTTAGAGAGCCTTTCAACATATTTGTCATTTTGGGAGGGTGATGGGGGAAGGGATGGAGGGAGGCAACTATACAGTCTACAAGCAGTCTCAATTACTTAAACTAGTATTCAGGGCTCATTGATGAGGGTTGAGGAGAAAACCCTGGCCCCTAAAATTAAGAGGCATCCTTGACTCCCACCAAAGAGTAGAAATTAAAGAGTAGCTGCTTCCCTTCATATGGGTTTGATTAAAAATATGTTGCAAATAGGACAAAGGGAAGAAAAAAGCCCTCTTTGACCTTTGCCAAACACAAACAAACAAAAACTACAACATACTTTCTATCAATGACACAAAAGAACAGATGTGTGCAAAGTAATTGAAGTCTGACTTCCTGTTAATCCAAGAAATTCAGGCCCCAGAGCAGAGCTGTAGGCTCAATGGGAGGCCCAAGGAGGGGGAAGGGCAGGAATGGAGTGCAAGTCTCCAAACACAGGAGGATTCAACGACAGACACACTCCATGCTGCTCTGCTGATTTTGCTGCTGTTGTTCAATCCGCCTTTGAAGCCTGGGAGATCAGTACTAGTGGAAGAAAAAGAATTGCCAAAGACAGACAGAATGCACTGAAGCATTTCAGTTTTGTGTTGCACATTTGCCAAAAATGGACGCAATGCTAGCTAATACAAGTTAGTGTGTATTTCAAAAATAATGTTTATCATGGAATTAACCCAACATCAACTCCTCTGGGATTCTGTGAGGGTCTTATTACATGCTCAGGACGTGCTACGTTCAGGATGTGCGTGTGAGGAGAGAGTTGTAACAAAATCCACAAGTCTGACACAAAAGCTATCTTTGTCACTGGCACACACCTGCACTGCCAGGGACAGATGCCCAGGTGCCCAGATCCCCTAACCACCGCCTCCCAGCCCCTTTCTGGTAAGACCTAATGGAAGAAGGCACCTCTCATAAGGATCCAAACACTCAATAACCAATTTTTTTTAAATCCTTTTGGTTTCTCCCATATTACTAAAATGACCAAAGGAAACACTCGACAGTCCCATCAAGCCAAGAGGTGGGATATATCTTGGGAAAGGGAGGAAATGAAAGGAGGCTTTTGGGAGCAAGGGAAAAAAAATGCCCAGGAACAAGGAATAGGAGTTTTGAGTTGAAAGGAACCTTAAAAGATATAGAACTTAAACCCCTCATTCTGCTTAGACCCAGAAAGGGACAATGACTTGCACAATCAAGTGACACAGGTAGTTATGTGGCACACTTGGGATTCCAACCCAGGCCTTTTGACTCCAAATTCACTGTTTTTGTAACAAAGTCCAGAAGGTTTCCTAGGGCTTGTGAATCTTTTATATTTTCATAAGACTTCATATCAATGAATCATAAAAGTATTAACATGGGGCATATCCAGAGGAGAGGAGTTAAAAACACTAAGCCTCTCCAGAGAAGTAAAAATCAGTTCCAATCCTTACTTGCTGAGTAAAGGGTTATGATAAACATAATATAAATTGGAACATAATTGGTTATCTGTGTACATGCCTTAAACTCCCCCACTAGATTATAAGCCCTTCAAAGGCAGATCATTTATTTTAGCTGTGTTATCTCTTCTAATCACTAGTACAGTACATATAGTAGACACATCACAAAAGTTAGCTGAAAAAAATGAATGAACAGCTAGCTTAATCTATGGACTCATATTCCTAATCTAATTCATCAGAAGGTTAATTATGGCAACAGTCTTGGCAACTGAACATTTCTAAACTAGGCTGAGGAATGAAAGTGGGGTCAATTTAAAAGCCAGGAAAGCAAGGGCCATGGACAATGATGCTACCATTGTCTCAATACACAACAGAACCAACTTTTCAAAAGTCATCTATCTATCTAGGCTGAGAAGGTCTTACCAATCAATGGGCAGACTCACTCTTTCCCCTTCCCTTAGTTTGATGCTTCCAAGCACTGACCCAGCAAATGGCATTACCAGATCAGGGACTGGCTATTTAAATTAAAAAAAAAAAATCTAAGTCTTACCCAATCTACATCAGGGGTTGATTATTTTGCTGGTAATCCCTTTGAAATTGGAGTCTGAGAAAGTAAAATAGATAATAATAGATTTTGTGTGTGTGTGTATTTATGTGTGTATCGAGACACACACACACACACATACACACTGTGTGCACGTGCACTGTTGAGTTAAACTGACACAGGGGAAGTTATTGCCTCCAAATATAGTGGCTGGGCAGGCCAGGAGAGAAAAACTGAATGAGTCACCCATTGTAGATTCCTGTAGCCTAACAAAAGCCATCTACCACAGAACAGAACCCCCAATTGGATAACACCAATCATTTGTCATCTGGGTTTTCCATTGGGCGAAGGGGGAGGGGAATGGATTCCTGAGGGGGCAGGAAAGAGGCAAAGTGAAAGGAATCTGAAAACAATCCTACTGTTTCCAAACAAAATTGAGATCTTAGTGACTTCAAATCATTTCACATCTTCCTCTCTCAAAGACCATGGCACATTAACCAAGCACCTGCTAGGTGAATGCTCATTTTTTTACATGCAGAGATGCTTTTTAGCAATACAAATTATAAGTTGGAAAAAAACCTCACTTAGAGTTGATTTGCAACAAGACCACAAAGGCAATGAACACATATGAAATTCAAGTCGTGGCTACTTGTGGTCATTAAGATTATGCTGTGTTTTCTCATAAACTCAGTGCTACTTTGCCAGAATGCTACTCAGTCTTACTTTGATTCCCATCTGTTTCTATGGGCTAGCCAAGCTGTGCTGGGTGCTATACTCCTTTCCAGAAGTAACTCTGGTGGGCAACACAAAAGTTTCTCACCTATGTATGGAACAAAGCTGGTCAAAACCATCAATTATTAATATGGAATACCTCTCTCTATTATACTATAGGTTTAGACTCTTGCAATGGCCTCCTAATTGGTTTCCGTGTTCTCATTCTTTCCTCCCTCTAATCCATACCTCAAACAGCTTCCAAAGTGATTTTGCTAAAGCACATGTCTGACCATGTCACTAGCCTACTCGATAAACTTCAGTGACTCTCTATAATATCCAGCATCAATTAAAATATACTTTGTTTTGCACTTAAAGTCTTTCAGAACTTGGCCACTTTCTACCTTTCTAACTTTCTACATTCCTTCCCTTCAAGCCCTCTAACACACAAACTGGCCTACTGACTGTTCCTTATATATAAAATTCTATTTTTCCGTGGCCATCCCTTTGTGCAAGCATACCTCTTCACCTCCACCCTTTAAAATCCTTAGGTTCCTTCCAAGTACAGATCAAATACCACTTCCTATTTGAGGCCTTTTCTGACCTCCTCTTTTTCTCAGCTACCAGCTGTTGGTGACTCCCTACCTCATCCATCCACCCAAAAATCTTGTGTATATTATTTTTATACTTCTATGTCTAGATGTTGTTCTCCCTGATAAGCTCTTTAAAGACTGTTTCTTTTTTCTCTTTCATCCCTGTCTAGTGCCTACATAGTAGGTGCTTAATAAGTGCTTGATGACTGGTTATACTATTGGCCAAATTTCCATCCTCCAATTATTTAGAAAGCTCACAGTGTAGATAGATGTGACTCCAATACTGACATGATGGCATCCTAATATGCAGGACAATTTCCTAAATTGCAAGGAGGTATGACAATAATCACCCACATTTCTGAAGTACTTCAAAGTTTATAGTGAGCTTTCCTCACAGGACCATAGATTGAGAGATGGAAAATTTTCTAGTTCAACTTATTTTATAGCTGAGGAAAATGAAGCCCAGAGAAATAGTTTTTAGTCCACAGTGACAGTGTAAGTATAGTGCTGTTTGAATTCACTGCTGTTAACTACAAATCCAACATTCCTCTTATACCACTCTGCACTTTCCCTGGGGCAAGAATATAAAACAAGCACTATTTATTTCCATTTTACAGATGAGGGAACTGAGGATCTAGGAAGTTATGTGACTTGCCCAGAGGCACAAGAATTGTACAGCTAAGTATCAGAATTGGGACTTGAGACTAACTCTCCTGACTCCAAATTCAATACTTTTTCCAACAAATGGGTAAAGACAAGACTTTATGCAAGACTGTACATTCATCCTCAAGTAGAACTAAGAGCCAGAAACATAAATTTCAGAGATGTGGTATGCTTCCAAAATTCCTGGAGAACACTCAGAATAGTCTTCAGGGCTAGTTGCTCAGTTGGCTTGATTTTTTTGGGGAAAAAAACAAAAAACAAAAAACCACTAGATTTAAAGCCTGAATAACTAGGCTCTATTCCCAGCCATGCAGTAATCTACATATATGATAATGGGCAAATTTCTAATTCTCAAGTATAAATGTCTGAAATGAGGGATTTGGAGATGACATCTAAGGTCCTTTCAGCTCTAAATACTGGAATCTCTAGATCTTTTCCCAATGAAGGATCTTCTCTTTGCTTATCTTTCCAAAAAGGAGGGAAAGGGGATTTCATAATAGCAAGATTCTCCTCCTCCCCTTTCGTTTCCTTAAGCTGGCTTAGTTTGGCGGCAGAAGGAGGCCCTCTCCTGTATCCAGTCATAGCTATAGGAAGCTTGGTCTCCTGGAGACGATCCCCATTAAGAGGCAGTGGGGGGAGGGGAAGGGATGAGAGCCAGACTGAGAGTCAGTATCTAGAGAAATCTGGTGGGGTGGGGAGCCAGCACTGTCCCTAAAGCTGCCAGGAAAAAATCCTCCACAGTACAACTAGGGAAAAAAAAATGCAATCTCCCAAATCAAGAGCTTGTCCTCTAATTCACAAACATCCTTAAGTAGCCTTTCCCCTTTCCCCTCAAAGGAATGAGCCACATTTGGTACCCCTGATCTTCCTTTCAGGCTTCACTATTTAGAAAAAGTCTAGGTATATAAAAAGAGGTTTTGAACTGGTTGCTCGGCATTTCCCATCCATTATAGTCAACACAACAGTTTTAAGCCCATCAGGACTGGAAACCATTTTCTATAATGGGAGCCTAAAGGTTTTTTTGATACATATAATGTAGCACCAATTAATTTTCCTACTTAAACCTCTCATAGTAAAGGAGCATTTAAAAATCTGTTCCCCAAGCTGTCAGCTGTATGGCATTCACCACACAACACACCCCAGCAACCACTTTATTCCAAAAGCTATTTATTGCAGACACAAAAATCTTATTGAAATAAAATAGGACAAGCCTCCCATTCACTCATGAGGCTTTGTGTTCTGAATGTTTGTACAACAGCAGAGTAGTCTTACTCAGCAGATACTGCACTTTCTAGTTCTGTTTGTAAAACTATTTAAATTAAGCCCCAAAGCACGTTTTAAAGTATCTCCCTTCAGAGTAATTCAGACATCACTGAAAATTTACCATGTCCCTTAAACATGGTATATTTTAAAATATGTGTATATAAATTTAATTACCATTAACAAAAACAAATACACAAAATTAAGAATAGAAATAGAATCTTACAGAAAATCCATAGAATGTAACAAAGTAGAAGCAAACGAATTAATAAAAAATAAACAACTGAGGAAGATGTTTACTCTGTGTTCCTTTCCAAATATGTCTCAGGTTCCACTTCCTTAGGTTTTGCTTTCCCTGTTTTAAAGTACAGTAGTGGTCAACAAAACACCAAATATGAAGCTGAACAAAAGAGGTAATGTGAACAGGCAATGCTTATCTGGGTCAAGACAATCTGAAGATTGCTGAGAAATGAAACATTGAAACAAGTCACAAAGCACTATAGCGTGAAAGAAAACCCAGAAAGTAGATGACTTGTAGCAAGACCTTGAAAACTGGCAAATTACAAAGTTGGGTTATAGGAACCAAATCATCTAAGACAAACATACATTGAAATGCCAAAAAGTTCATTGGACTAAAAACTACATAGAGAAGATGCATCTGTGCCATAAATGGAGCAAATTCTGACAACCTAAAATCCTCTCCGTGTTGTTGTAATAATCTTGATTTTATTAGTTTGAACTCTGGAGTTTGGAGATAGATTTTCTCAAACAGCCAAGAAGTTCCTTTCCTTAGATGGAACCTCATCATAGTACCTATAAAACAGAACAATGTGGAGTAATAGAAAGAGCACTGGGCTAACTATCAGGATTCCTATGTATTTCTGGCCCCAAATCTGTTTCCTCATCTGTCAAATGAGAGCTGACATGGTCCTTTTCAACTATATATTTTTTAATAAGTTCTACATTTTTTGACCGTCCTAGTTTAAGCTACATTCTATGCTATTATAACATATATTCTAAGATCCCTTCTTGCTTTAACATTCTATGATTCAAAGAGCAATTTTTCTTGACCACTCAATAACTCTTTGGGAGCATGATAGGCACCCAGCACAAGGGACTGGGGATGGAGAAAATGGATTTCATTAAAGTGTCTTTCAACCTGCAAACTTAGATATTTAACTACATGACACACTCAAACATCATAAATGAAGTATAACAACCAAAAAAGCAGAAAAACAATTTAAAGATTGATCAACTAGGGGGAAATGAGAAATGGAAATTTTAGGACTTGTGCATTTTTGCTAGCATTATTTACTAAATTAATTTAGCTAATTTACTAAAATGCATTTACTAGCATTACTAGCAAAAGCATATCCTTTGGCTCATTTGGTTGCAAGGGAATACACTAAAAATCAGTTTCATTTTTAAAGAAAGAATCTGCCATTTGTAAAATTAGTACCATGCCACATCTCTACAAGCCTTCATGTAATAAATTCTCTCTGGTATTAAAGAGCATCCTCTCTTGCTTACATTTTATGAGCAGTTTTTTACTACTAACTACCAGCATCAAGACCAAACCCATGAGTAGTGCTTTAGAGTTTATAAAAGCATTTTAAAACCTATTACCTCATTCATCTCTACCACTAACCACTCTGTGAAGGAAATGGAGCTGATATTATCATGCTCAGTTTTTCAGATAAGGACACTGAGGCTCAGAGAAGAATGATTTATTGATTCAGGGTCAACAAGGTTTGTAAATGGGGAGCCAGATTTTCTGGCTCCAAAACCAGGGCTTTCCCCACTTTGATACCCTACGGCTGGACATTACCACCACTATCAAAGGTCTACAGAGCTTTTTGTACTGTTTCTAAGCTGTTCTTAGGAATTAAGGTTATTATTTCCCATTTAAAAGGTGGGGAAATTAGGAGCAGGCATTGAAATTATCTGCAAGGGGGCAAATACTACTACAATCTCTAATCATTACTGAAAGCTCACAGTGTGCTAGGTGCGGCCCAGACCATAAACAAAATACATAGACTCTTGATTGCTAAGGAGCTGCCATTCCAAGTCACGTGAAACTGGATCTAAAGAAGGCAAATCCTTGCTCCTGAGAGTCTTGGTGCCTGGCCCCTGTGACGGACTGAGACAACTGTTTCCTGAATGAAATAAACCAGTGCATTCCAATGGAATGCAGGCAATCATCATGCAATGAGATGCATCTGGGAATAAAAGCCACTAGAGCCCACTGCAGGCCCCAAGCACAAGCTCCCCCCCCTCCAACGCACACCGCTGTCTTCCCTTGGGGGACTTCTTACCAGAGTCCAGGCCTCCTAAAATCTTGACTCTTGCTTTGCAGTCCCCATTCCCTGCAGCTCCAGCATATACTCAGTTAGCTAAGCAGAGTAAAGAAACTAATTTACCACAACACAAAGAAGTCTTGGGGCATATAAAGTCTGAACAAAGGGAATTAGAAATGTAGTTTAAAAAATTTTTTTTCAAAGAAATCGCTTTTCTTTATTGCAACTTGGGGCAGGTTAACATATAAATTGAGTCCTTGTAGTAAATCTAGAGATTTCCAAATTCCCCTATCCTTTTTAAAGCCCAGCCTTAGCAAAGAACTTCTTGCAGCTCTTCAGTTCATGCAACAGGAACATCATCATGGCAGATAATTTCTGATGTGCGCACATCATTTCATTTGATCCTTATAATAATCCTTTGAAATAAGCAGTACAGGATTATTACCCTCATTTTACAAATGAGGAAAGTGAGGTTCGGAAAGAGCCTAAGTATCTTACTTGGCCCTGGTCATACGGCTGAAACAAGATTTGAACCCAAGTAAAAATCCAACCATCTTTGTACTACTTTGCATACTACCTCTCTAAGAACTGAGATCTTTTTTTTTTTTTTTTTCCTTTTTCTTTGTTGAACCTAAAGTTTATTACTGAGTCCCAGGTTAAAATCACCCTCCTTGAAGTTTCCTCATCCCACACTATCTATCCCACCTTTTCCACCCCCATTCCGGAATTTTCTTCAGTTCTGAGTACAGAACTTCACCAAAGTATCCTGGGCACCCAGATTGTGAGATGATGCTGGTTTTAGCCCTTAATGGCCAAATGTTAACACTTACTCATTGACTCTTGCTTTGAAGTCTTGTCATACTTTCTCAATCCATTTTTTTAAACTTCATATTTCTTCAGAAACCCTTCTGTTCCTTGTTTTGTTTTTTTTTTTCAAAACAGCATCACAGGAGTTTTATCACAGGATTTCATGTCCAGATCTACTTACTGGTCACATTTCTGGCTTTTCTCTCTTCTTTTAAATAGATCCATGATTTTATTTACTACCATTTTTATTTCTTCCCTTTGTAGGTAAGGAAAGGGGTGGGGGAATAGTCTATTCCAGAACAACAATCTACATAAAGATAAAACAGGTGAGAGGTATGCTAACCATAGGTGTTCCTCTTCAAGCATTTAATTTTTTTTAATTAAGTACTTCCATTTTTCCCTCCAAGTATTTATCAGGTCACAGGATAAAGAAATTTCATAACTGGAAAGGATCTCTGAACACAGAATGATAGAACTAGGGGGATTTTAGAGGAAAAAAACATAAATTAAAACAATATTTGAGCTGGAAGGGCTTTAGAGATTATCAAAGTGATCATGTACACATACAAAAATTAATTGGCAAACAAGTTACCTGTATGTAGCCTTTGCCACCTCCACCCACAATCATCCACCTTATAAAGAGGAAGAGACCCAACTATTTGGAGTTAGAGACTTTCACAGGGGCAGCAAGTCTCTTCTGAACAATTACTTTGGTTAAGTACAAGTACTTCTAAAACTGCCAAAGTCTACCATTCACCAGGACAGTGGCAAAAGTCAAGAGATCTAATTCAATTAATTTATTTAGGGGGCTGAGGATGAATTATAGGGTCAAAGAAGATAAAAATCATCTTTTTGGAATACCCGGGAGAGCTGCTGGAAAACACAGGAGCCACCTGGCAGTGGCTGCTGGAGATCCAACACAGAATGGATCTCCTCTTGTTGAGAGGATGATACAAGGAGACTGAAAGGCAGTTGCTGTTCTCTGACCTCTCTCACTGAGAGGCCATTTCATTGTCTGACCTCTCTCCTCTTCCCTCTGCCTCCAATTTATCTCATTCCCAGTCTGAAACACCTGTGTCAGCAAAGGCTGCCTTGCAACCCCTTCAGATGCTATGATCCACAGATGTGGAGGCTCTGGGAGAATTGACCTGTCCCTTAACAATTGAAAATGTCCCTTCACTGATGAATGCAGTGATAATTTAGGGGAAAAAATGTGGCTTTTTTTTTTACAAACAAAACCTCCCTATAATGTGATTTGCTTGTTTCACATTATCAAAAGTTCCTTGACAATTATTTAGTCTAACCCTTTCTTTGTATAGTCAATGATCTAAGACTCGTAAGAATGGGGAGTAATTAATTTTTTGTCTTCTGTATCCCCAACACCTAGCATAGTACCTGGTACCTAGGAGGTGTTTAATAAATGCTTGATGACTGACTGATTATAAACAGGGGATGTGTGACTCAGATCAGGAAAATGATTTGCTTATATAAATTTCATCTGCATTAACTTTCATCAATGAAAGAATCTTAGCTTATAGCTCTCTCACTACTTTGATAACAAGTTAAGTATAACAAGAAGACTCCTGTGTAAGTATCTGACAGAGGCCACATATCCTTGTGGGGCTATGCACATGCCAGGGGAGTGGGTAAAGAGCCCTGATTTTGGAGTGAAAGGAAGGAAATTTGAATTCCTGCTCTGCTATTTATTACCTGTGTGACCCAGGCAAGTCACTTAAGTTCTCTAGGTCTCAGTTTCCTCATCTGTGAAATGAGTCAGTTGGACCTCAAAGTTTCTTTCCAAATTTAGATCCTACAAAAATAGATGTTATAATAAGATCCAACAATATAAGAAACAGAGAGAAAAGCAACTTACAGAGAGTGATAAAAGTGATTTTCAAAGTGCTAACTAATCCAGCTCAATGAGGGGTTGGAAAATTAGTTCCAATCCTGGGGAAAAAAAGGAAAAATTTCCTTATGGAATTATACAGACAACCCATTCTATTTTGAATGAAGTTGTCAACTCAAAAGTCACAGAGAACTAGCATGAGCCACACAAACATCTGCAACTGCTAATTGTGAAATGGGAACATCTCCATGTTTGGGGTGGGGGTAAAGTAAATGGCAAAGCATTTCCAATCTAGGGCTCCCCAAAAAGACTACCTACACTTGAATCTCTCCTCCAGAATATCACCCAGCTTTGTTTTATCTTATAGTTTCTCTGAAACACTCTCCCATTCCAAATGACAAGTTTTAATTCATGTCCTCCTCAGACTCTGGTAACAACCAAAAAAGGATAAAGTAACAACACAATGCAACAGCAGAATATGTTGCATTTTAATCCAAGCCAGCCCCAGGAAATAGCCCCACACATTTCAGTCTGGAAAAACATATTTGCATTTTTTTTTTTAAATGGCCATGGAAAGAGTCCAAATCCCAATAGAAACACACAGAATAGAAACATTTGTGTATGTCAAGTACAGCTGAAGACAACAGCTCCAGCAAATATTTCCCTAACTCCTAATGGGATGCCTGCATGAAATTTACATTAGAGCTGCTCTTTAAAGTAATAACTTGGGAGTGCTCATCAAATTGCAAAAAGTTTGGAAGCAGACAATTTGGATGGTTCAATTTCGCTCTCAATTGAAACCTTTATTAAGTTCCACCATATTTCCCTCCCTAAACCACATACTCTTTCCATGGGGAGAATTAAATGTGTACACTTTCCATATAGTTATATGACGTCCTTTCCTTTTCTTTACCTGAAGAGCTTAGGTTTCTAGATAGAAACTGGGTTTTGATGCAAAAATAATTCAGAATCATTAAATCTGAGGAGCAAACTGGTCATAGTGGTCTAAAAGACAGAGTCTTGTGATTTCCAGGGGACAGTGTCCTTTGGAAGCTATGGAATATTGTATGGAATACAAAATCACACAGGTGATTGTGTAATCACCTGATTATCCAAGATATTCACATACCAGGCTAAATGTCTCACATAGTTATTTATATTTTGTATTATTATTTCAAAAATTATAATGCTTCCATTTCTATGACCATTTTGCCCTGGACAGTGGATTCCTAGAAGAAAGTATTTGTGTTTTATACTTCGATGGTACTCCCATCATTCTGAGTTCAGAGCTGAACAGCCAATAGGAACTCAATTTTTTTTTCAGTTGATTTGTTGTTAGTTTTCTTTAATTGCTGATGAATTACAAAATAGTAAAAATTTAAAGCATTTTTGTGCTCTCTTAAAAGAATTACAATTTGCATATAGTTGTGCCTATAACATTATCAGATTATACTTTCTAAATATCCTATAAATGTTTCACCCCCCATTAACATTTAAAAGACAACACCAAAACCCCAAATAAACTTTGCTATGAAAAAAACCAAACCAAACCAAATCAGTTTGTTTCCCCCACCCTCTACCATCCAATTTCATTCCAAGTTTTATATTTTACCCAGTACTCAGAGAATCTGCCACTTACTGGATCTCCAACACACTTCATCAACTTCTGTCCACCAATATTTTCAGTGGCCTTCAAGGGGGCAAAAGGCATTCTCTGAGGTGCACCTTTTTCCTGGGTCTGACCCCATGTTATTGTTGAGCACTAAAAACAAAGTAAAGCAGAAAACCAAATCTAGAGGGCTGGTTGCTAATAAAATAAAAATTGTTTTTTTAAAAAAAGATACAATAGACTAATATCACAAGTTGAAGCAAAAGATAATATGATTTCCACCCATTTACTCTATTCCCCATCAAAAATTTTCTTGCCTCTGCTGGGTTATGACTCCAAGGGACTGGCAGAATTTTTAGACTACAAGATTTTAAAAGTTTATAGCATGTAAGGAAGATTTCCCACCCTCCCCATCCCATCTCATCCTTTATTCTTTCTGAAAGATGATTTTCAACTATCTGGTAGGAGACAACAGGAATATACATTCTGTAGAATGGTATACCAGTGTGTACTAGCACACAGGGATGGATTTTTAAAAAATCAAATGGAAAGAGATGTTTAAGTTACTGTGTTTATTTTAGACCAACTGTGGGTATGAAGGAGATACAAGATCACATTGCAGAATAGGGCATGATACCAAATCAATTCTTCTTAGTAAAAACTTGACCCAAAAACGTGAGACACATGAATGTTGCTAGGACTCCTGTTTTATCTTTCTGTACCCAGCTCTGCCTTGGCTGTGGAGGGGAGGAGAGACAGTCAAGAAACAATACAAGTGCTCTTTAGGCTGTCATATCAAGCCTCCCAAAGGAGCATGGGTAGAGAAAAGCATCCATGAACATAATTCACATGTTCCTAAAGCATTCATCCTCCTAAGGTCCAGGGAAAAAAAAGTTTATCATTCATCCATGCCACTCATTTTTAATCAATCAACAAGTATTTATTAAATGCCTACCAGGCGATGTGTTAGATTCTGGGTGAGAATATAAATACAAAGACAGAAACCATTCCTACTCACAAGGAGTTCACAATCTAATTTGAGAGACAAGCACATATATAAGTATGCAACATAAAATATAAAGTGAACACAAATAAATACAAGATAGTTGAGGAGGGAGGTTATTAGCAGTAGTTTTAAATTAAATATTTTTTAAAATAATGATTTTCGAGAGAATAGTTTAAGGAACTTTTTTGTGATTCCTAAGTCACATATCCATACAGAACACATTCCTCATTCTTTTTCCTGCCCTCTCCTTAAAAAAAAAAATCATCCAATGTACCATGATTTTTCATGCTCTGGAATCTATATCAGGGTCACAAGAACCACAAGGCTTCTAATTTAATCATGATATATTCTTCAGAATGAATAAAATTGCAAGCTTATAAATAAAAGGGGCAGAAAGGACTTGTGCCTACTAATTGATCAAATATTCAGTCATTTCATATACTCTGAAAAACAGCAAATAGTAACTGTAACTTAGTTCATTGATTATAGTAGCTACATCTGTGAGGTTAGAGTTTATATTCATATATATGTACATCTACGTATATACACATGCATACATATATGTATGTATATGTTACATATAGTTAGTTATACAGATTTCTCTCTATATATTTTACATTTATTTAAATACACATAAATCTTGCTAAGAATGGATCTTAGAGGTAGCACAAATCTTTCCAATATGAACCTTCGAATACAAATGATCTGACAAAAAGCCAAATGTTTTCATTAGAATTAATTACATCATTAAGTTATCTTAATTTTAAGAGATGCGCTTAATCAATAATTATACTTTATACAGTCTTAGCTTGGCTTCCATAAACAAAGTAAATGAAATGTCCAAGATCCCAAACTGAAAATGTTATGCGTTTCATTACAGGTTATTTATTTTCACTGGACGCCTCAACTAACTGGCATTTTAAGTAGGCACCCAGTGTCTTGGAGTTGCTGCAGAATGTTCCTCACTACTGAAAGCTGGACCTATTTACTGAAAAGTTAGAGGGCATTCTAAGCGTCTAGGATGGTCAGTTTCACTTTTTTCTTTTCCTCTGGGAGTTTCACTTTCTGTTTTGGGGGCTTTAGTGGGTTTCAGAAAAAGAAAAGAATGTTTACTAATACTGAAACTTATTTACAAGTTTGCTTCTAAAACATGTGCAAGCTGATTTCAAAGGAACAATATAGTAGTATTCACATTTCAAAGGTTACTTTTTAATACTTGAAAACCTTGAAATCTATATTCCATCTAAAATTGAGTCTGTCAATTTCAGCAACATTTATTTTTAAAGTTATTCAGAATCTAGAAAGAACTTAAAAAAAAAAACCCTATGCAAATGAAATTTGGTTTCAGCATTACCAATAAGGTCAGAAAATGATCCCAATGTCCTGATGACACTATGTACCCTATTATTTCACCATCTGGAATCACTGGGCCACTTCAGATTCTGAAGGAAGCCCTACTAATCAGTCACTTTATTTGCAAATATGATGCTTCCCTGCTTCAGTATCAACCAGGGCCAACAGGCCATACTTCTGAGCTCAAGATGTAATGCTGTTAAGCACTAGGTAGATATTGAATAAATAATTGTTGATTGATAACATGGTACCTCCATTAAAAGGAAAAATGAAGGGAGTGGGGGAGTATTCAAAGAGAACAGAACCAGACAGAAATTTTTTAAGAGGATAGGGGAGATTGCTCAAAGATCTTTGTTGAAACTTACCCCATTGAAATCTCACTTGTTTTGGATACCTCATCTGGCTTATTCACAGGTGGGGAGAAGAGTCACTCCCCACCTCCACACACATACACACACACACACACACACACACACACACACACACACACCCCTTCTAACTTCACCAGCATGCTAGGGGGACTTGCATTTAAAATGCAAGTGGTGGTGATGACAGGTTAGGGCACTGTGAAACAGAAGGCTGTTAGCCAAAAATTTAGCGTCCCATTGAAATGATAAACTACAATAGAAGCCTTTGTGACCCATTATTTAAAGGTCCCTAAAAGTGTGAGTTAACAAGATGGACTATTATAAATGCTCTAGAGTAGCTATGGCCCATCAAATCAATGATCCACAGATTATGAGCATCCCATTCACTTTCAATGCCTTCATCTTTCCAAATCAATCCCATCTAGGAGAAAGGGGCAAATCCCAGGCTGGGAGTTACCATCATCCCTTCTCCTTGAAAACTTTGCAAAGAAAAAAAGAATCCTTGCCTTCTGCTGGAGTTTCATTTCAGTTCCTCATGAACACAAATGAGGGGGAAAAAACAGTCTCCTTCGCCAAGTGGGAGCAAGAAGGGATTTTGAAATGATATTCAATCCCATGTGAGTGGAGAGTCACTTTGGCACAATCCTGGAAGATGCACCGTAAGCCAAATTGGGGTGGGAAAGAAAAAGAAAATCCATAATATATCCCACAAGACCCAAGTGGCCTCGACAAATTTCCCCAAATACACTATTTGCTCTGGGTTCGAATTTTTAACTCCAACCCTTTTGTGGGGCCAAATTCTCTTCCCTGTGTCCCTTCTACCGCCGCCCCGGACCACTAAACTTTGGGCAAAAAAGCCAAAGAAACCGATCGGAAGGAAGCCCACCTGGAGCCCGCCTCGGGAACGCCTCAAAGAGCGGGTAACCTAGGCCAGGACGAGCCACCCAGCGCCCGCCTTGCTTGCCCCCGCCCCGAGGCCCCCTCTCCGGGCCTTCGTTCCCGGGCGCTCACCAGACTTCCCTAGGGCCCCGAGTCCAGCCCCCCTCTTTCCCTCCCCCCCCCCCACCCGCCCTTACCCCAGCCACAACTCAAACTGGACGGAGCCGGGAGGGACGACCGAGGAGAGGAGGAGGGAGAGAAGGAGGGAGGAAGGAGGCGAAGGAGGGAAAGGCGGAGGGTGGGGGCGGCTTTCTCCAGCCGGGAAACTCGCCGCGGATCGAAACTGAACAAGAGCCATTTGCTCGCAGGAGCCTCGGGAGAGCCGCCAAGGCCGTGTCCGGCTGGGGCGACCTCGCCTCTGGGGCAGCTGGGGAGGGAGCCTTGGCTCACCTTTCCCTTCTCCCCCTTATTTTCCCCCTTCAAAAGATGGCGGGCACAGGGAGGGAAAAAAATTCCCTTCCGTGAGCGAGCGATGGACGAGGCTGGCTCTGTGCGACCGGCCGGGGCTCTCCTCGCTCCAGTCCCGCCATCTCCCAGATCGGGAGCGAGGGGTGCCCAGATTGCAAGGAGGGTGGCTAAGGAGTTGGGGGGAGGGTCACACCGAGAATGGGGCAAGAAGGCGCCCCGGGAGGCGACGGGGGAAGGGGAGGGGGCGACTAAGGAGACGAGCGATCGCAATGCAACCGTCCGCCGGGCTCCTCCTAGGGCGCCCCGATCCGGAGCAGAGGAGAGGAGGGGAGGTGGAAAAAACACACACACACACACACACACACACACAAAACACATACAAAGACAGACAGACAGACACACACACACACAACACCCCAGCCAGCTACAGTGTCTCGGTTCCCCCAAGCTGGCTTTGTTACATTGTTGCAATGCACAAAGGCTGCAGAACCCAGGGAGCGTTTTACTCTTTCCACCAGGCACTGGCCTTTCTGAACAGGCTTCTCCTTCGCCCCCACCTCGCCCCCCCCAATCTCCCCCAACACCCCCCCCCGCTAGAAAAGACGGATCGGAGATAGCAATGCAACCGCAGCACCAAACGAATATAAGGGTAAGATTAAATAGATTACTTTGCCCCGGCAGCTTCAGCAACGTTTGCCTTATAGTCCCTCCGGTTGCTCTTCTTTTTATCCTCGGCAAGGCAGCATAATAGATGCGCTAGAGCTATGTAGAGCTCATGCGCTACGACGCATGGCCTGGCGGGAGTCGTAGTTTGGAGTCAGAACCCACACCCGGGCAGCCAAAGGGAGGCCGAGACCCGTCAGACTACATGTCCCAGCCGAGCCGGCGCCGCCTTTTTCTCTCCCCCGCCCTCCCCTCCTTTCCCCCACCCCGCCCCCCCTCTAGTCTAAGGAGGGGGGAAATAGGGGAACGGTAGGGGGGTTACCCCCAGGTCAGCGCGCGAATCGGGCATTTAAGCTGGCATCTGGTCCCCGGTCTTTGGTTAGTGTGATACGGCTGGGAGGGTGAGATGCTGGAGGCAGCGGCGTAGGTGGGCCCCAGGGGAACCCACTAAAAGAGAGAATCGCGCCTAGAGAAAATCCCGGCTTCCCCTTGGTGTTCTCCCTTCCCTCGTTCTCCCAAGGTAAAACGAGTCTGGGACCCTTTCAAAGTGTTAGAAGAAATCTCGAGCTGAAGAATTACCCCCATCCAGCCCCCGCCCCCAGTCCCCAACGCTAAGCTCCATTCTGGTTCCCAGACTTTGCTGGAAAGGGCAAGGGTGAAAGAGAGGCGCCCAGCGGCCCTTTTTTGTTGAGAGTGAGAGAGAAAGGAAGAAAGACACACACAAGAGGCAAAAAGGGGGGGGGGGGGGGGGAGGTGGGAGGGGGGGGGGGGGCGGGTGGGGGGGGGGGGGGGGGGGGGGGGGGGGGGGAGGGAGAGGGGGGGGAGAGAGAGAGAGAGAGAGAGAGAGTGAGTGTTGGACAAGGCGCTTCCATTCTTACACCCTACCCCCACCCCCACCCCCTAGACCCTCTCTTTTGGATTCGGAGTCGAATCTACAAACTGGAAACCACATAACCAGAGACTCACATTTTTTTTTCCCTAAGTCGCCGAGACAACACGCCCCCTGAGCTGTGGGCAGCTGCGGTGAGCTGGCTGGGAAAGTTGGCGTTGTTTATGAATTTCCTGCCACCACGGTGAAGACTGAGAGGAAGCGCGGGAGGAGAAGGGAGAGAACAGGTCGACTGGGGCGGCTAGAGTAAGCTCCAGAAAACATGCGGATCCCCCAGGAAAGGAGCCAGCAACAATTGCCCTGCAGGTGAAGCCGAAATAACCCTTGAACTTCAGCATAAAACAGCTGGGTGAATCATTTGGGGATGCACATACCTGTAGAGGCCGCCAGTGTTTATAAACAAACATGTGTTAATTAACATATTAATTTAGTAGCCACGTAGTAGAGTAGAGGCTTTCCATAACTAAGAATCTACCACTCACCTTCTGATAAACTGAAATGTATCCGGCTCCATCCTCCATCCTTGGCAGTGGGGGATGGGGAATTTACATTAGATAATGTTTAACTAAAGATGCACTTTATCTGGCTAATGAGGAGGTTGGACTGGATGGTCTCAACTTCCCTTCCAGCTCTGACAGTGTATATTCTAACATTCCATATTCCAGATCTGATATTCTGTGTTCTAACTTTCCATATTCTAAAATCCCTTTCAGTTCTAATAGTCTAGAATTCTACATTATCTCTGATTTTAAGAGGTAGACTTAACTAAAATGAATCTTTTCACAGAAACTTGTATCAGTTAAGATTCAGTGTCCTAGATGTACACTGTTTTGATTAATGAGGTTTGCCCACCTTTCTAAGAATAAGGAAATTACATACTCGAAAGACAATTGGGAATCAAATGTCCCTGCTCAGCCACAAAGTAGCAGTGTCATCGGCAAACATCCTTGGACCTCAGTTTCTTCTTTTAGAGAATGAGCGGGTTGGATTAGAAAGTCTCTAAGGTACTTTCCAGTTATAATATTCTGTATTCTTTCTGACCATTTTTAACTATCTTATCAGTGACCCTGGTCTTCAAAAGTTTCTTCAAAATGAAAATTCTCTCATGTGATTAATCCATAAAGGTGTTTCTGCACATATGTATAAAGTTGTATTTTAAAACCATAGAATTTATATGGGATGTTAAGAGATCCATCTCATCCCAACACCTTGATTTTATGGATAGGGAAATTTGATTTTCAATGAAATGAAATAAGACATATTTTTAAGGTGGGAAGATGACCCTAGAGCCAGGATTTAAACCCAAGTGTCCACTAAATTACATATCCAACCCTCTGTCCACCTCATGAGTCCTTTCCTAACTACTTTTGTCTAGCTTGTCTGCAGCAAAATAATTTGGAGCCAATCAATTACTAGAAATATAACTAGTTTACACTGCTGACAAGTCATTTGCCATTGTAAAACTCATTCTTTCCTTGAAATCTGGGTGGTGCTACAAAGTCAGTAGACCCCAAACTCAAGCAGTATTTCCCACAGATGTTCCTGCCATTTAATATACACAAAACAAAGCACTTTTTAATAAATTATCTGAGGATGACTGTGGCTTCCAGAGCCAAAACCTGTAACAGTCAAAGTAGGCACCTAATAAAAATACAGTGTACAAAGGAGCAAAATGAATGATGGTCTTAAATTTGGTTTCTAATGCACATTAAAAATATATATATATATCCTGCTCTCCCTAACATATAGGCATTTGAAAAAAAATCATTTTGTGTGATAAAATGAAAATTAAATCCTCCCACAGAGAAATGAATCTCTCAAATCTAGCATGTACAAGTACCTTGTCTCAGCTCTGGTGACCTCTTTCCCATATAGAAACTAAACCAACACATAAGAAGAGGGAGTTTTGAACTAAAGAATATGAATCTTCTCTTGCAATTATCCTGTCCTTTTCACACCAAAAGTGACCATCATTCTTAGATATAAACCTCAGGTCTAATCTTTCCACTTCATGCCCAGAGGAATCTCTGGGGAACCATACCTATATAATTAATTCAATGGGACTTTTTTTTTTCCCCAAGTAAATTTGATTTTTCATTGAAAAGTCCCAGAAGATAAAAAAGAAAGCTGTCCTAAACTTGCCCAAATCATTATCCACAAAGATCATTTAGGATGCACTGGGAAAGTGGAAAGAACCTAGAAGTTAAGAGTTATATATAGGTTCAGATGCCAGGCATAATCACTTATTTCCTCAATGAACTTGAGAAGGTGATGTGGTAACAGTGTAAATAGAAGTGACTTTGGAGTAAGAGCCCCTGAATTCACCACAGATTATTAACCTTTGCAGGCCTCAGTTTCTTCATTTGCAAAATATGGGTATCAGATTAGAAGGTCTTTCAGGTCCCTTTCATCTATGACTTCACTTTTCTGATTTTTTTCTCAAATAAAAGGAGGTAACTGGGTTGGATGATCTTTCAGATTCCTTCCAGTTCACATAGGCAACATTCTATCACTTATGTGATTTGCCATTGCTTCTCAGCAGCTTAAATCATATGAAGGGTCTATGTTCCTTTGTTTTCTTCATATCCTCAAATACAGTGCTCTACACATAGCAACCACTCTGTATATGCTTATTAAGTCAACCTAATATATCTCCAACCAATATATCTCTGAATTCAAGCTGGTAATCATGGCCATCTAAACTTTTTACTCTTAGTTGATTGCCTTCTTTTGTCTTTTCCAATCTTACTAGCATATTCTGCTATCAAGAAAATCTACTTATCATCACATTCATAACTACTGCTATAATCCATACTTCCGTGCTTCATCTAGACTCTAGACAGTCCTCCCATTTCTCTATGATATTGTGTTCAATCTCTATCTTGAAAATTCAGTTTAAGACTCACCTCCATGAAACTTTCCTTGATTAAGTGCACCTGGCTCTAATCATCCCTCAGTCATTACTGTGTATTTCCCTGTATACTAGCTAACCTGCAAAGGTTTGGGAGATAATGATCTGGCCAAGTAAATTCAGAGAGGAAGAGGGAAGAATGGAAGGAAAGAAGGTAAGAAACTGTGAGATAAAATACTTGTCTTATTTTAATAATTTTTCCATTGCCTAAATATTCTTTACTCAATTACAAGTGGCCCATGGCACTTTTGGAGCTTAGATGGTTTTAAAAGATAAAGCTATCAGATCTTTCTTTCCCATGCCTTTTAATTTTTCTATTTTATTTTCCTAAACTATAGCCTCTATCTTCCTTTTACTCCCTCTGTTTCCCAAAGAAACACAAAAAAATTAGGTGCTGGAGAATTTTAACATTCCTCCTAATTCTGAATCACAAAAAAACCTAAAACCCCTATTTTGGACATACACAGCTGTCCAGCTCCCTCCTAAACAATTGGCTTCTTCCACTCTCTTACCCACAAGCCTGGACTTCCTGAAAGTGATCAACTCCATAAAGCAGAGGGCAGCTTTATTCCACTTTAGCAGGAAGTCACTTCTAAAAAGCGAAAGTATGAAGTTGTGTGTGAAGGGAACTTGGATTTTTATAAAGGTATTTTCTGTTCAATAATTATTTAGTAATTAGAGGCAGTATTTTTGAATTTGTTGTTCCAACTTGGGCAAGGGATGACATTTGCCTAGCAATTAAAAAAAAGGCCCTCTTAGCTAATTAATAATAATAATAAAGTGCTAGGGAACATATCTGACCTATTTAAATGATTAAATTGTTGAAATCCTTTTAGGTGGAAGTATATACAATCTAACTCATGCTGGATATTGTAACTTATATATTATATCTGCATAATATACTTAATGGAAATAACTAAGGAAAATGATCTGAGCTGGAGTGTTAACAAACAGTCTTCTGGGGAAATGTATACCCACTCCCTTCCTAGCAGGATTGTAAGGAGCACCAGGAGGAATGAATTACTGGACCCCATATCCTTCAGTGTCATGGAATAAAAATCACACTGGAGAAGAGAGATAAAACCCCAAAGAAAGTGGGTATGTCATTTTGTTAAGTAATAAAAAAGACCCAACAAGTGATCATAGAGGCACTTAAGCTAAGACTGGATGGCCATTTGTGAGGAATATTATAGTGGTCTTTCTTTTTCAAATCAGATGGGAGTAGACGGCCCCTGAAGTCCTTTCTGACTCAGAAATTCTAGAATTTTGTGTCATTCCCCCAAGAGGAATGCAGAGTTCTTTAAGACAGGTATAGCACCCCATCAAATTGGTAAAGCTGACAAAAAAGGATAATGAAAAATGTTGGAAGCACTGCAGGAAAACAGGCACATTAATGCACTATTGGTAGAGCTATGAATTAGTCCAGCCATTGTGAAAACTTGGAACTATAGCCAAAAAGTTAATAAACTGTGTATACCCTTTTATGTATCAATAGAACTATTAGACCTGTACCCCAAAGAGACCAAAGAAAGAGGAAAAAGATTTGTACAGAAATATTTAGAACTCTTTGTATTTGGAGACAAAGAATTGGAAATTAGAGGAATGCCTATCAGTTGAGAAATGGCTTACCAAATTATGGCATTTGAATCCTAGTGGAATGGAATACCATTATGCTATAATAAATGATGAAAAGTACAGTTTCAAAGAAACCTGAGAAGACATATAAAAGGAATGTAGAATTAGGAAAGAAATCTACTTAAGAACAACATTATTAAAACAAATAATTTTGAAAGACTTAAGAACTCTGATCAGTATAATTAAGGTAACCATCACTCCAAGATGAAGCATACTACTCAATTCCTAACAGAAATGTCAGGTGATGGATTCAAGATGCTAAATGAAACATTCATTTTAGACATAGCTGGTATGAGAATTTGTTTTGCTTAACTATGCATATATGTTTCAATGATTTTTTCTTTTTTTTTTTTCATTGTGGGGAGAAGGTAGGAGAGAGAGAAAAATGTTAATTTAAAATTTTTTAAATTTAATTTTTTAAAAATAAAATACCACTCTTATTCTCTGTGATATTTTCTATGAGATCAGAAAATCTGTTGAGATAGATATCTAGAGGTCATTGGAGAAACAGTGCCATTTGAGCTGCCACTGAGGACAATATGAGATCAATAGAAAATATCAGTAGAAATTGGCACAAAAAAATTTACTATATGAGGTACTGTAATCGGCCTTGAAGAAAAATACCATCCTAAGCCCTTTTGAATATTTCAGGGTAATGATAGAAATGAGTGTCTATAAATTATGTGTGCATTTTTTTCCCTTTCTTCTTTTGAGAAAGTGGAATCATCATGCTTCCAGATGGGAAACTAATGCCAGTCTCCTCAGTTGTCCAATGGAGAGATTTCTCTAGGTGGAAGCTGTTGTCAAATGAAATAGGAAATTTCTCCCCCACTCCCCAACATAATTTAGATTGGTCTTGCTATGGATGGCCCTTATGCAAAGAAGCAATAACTATTGTAATAATTACAAATCATCTTTGTGTACTAGAAAGTCCATTAAGATGCTTATTAAATAAAACTTTGATTTCAGACCTACTTAAATTCATAATTTGTTGTAATTAGAAAGAATCTTAGTGATCATTTAGAGATAATCAACTCTCATTTACACCTGAGGAAAATGAATCCCATACTGGTAGCTTGACTTGCCTAAGGACACACAATAAGTAGCAAATATGAAAAACTTCCTAACAATTAGAGTTGTCCAAAACTGGAATAGACTGAACAATTGGCAATGAATTCTCCATCCTTGACTATCTATGCAAAAGTTGGGTGATCATTTGTTATGGATGTCCTGTCCAGTGATAGATAGGATTAGATGAACCCTGTGGGCCTTCATAATGCTGAGATTTTCTGATTCTATGTCAATTGGTGTATACAACTCGAGTAAGGTCAAAGATGTATGCAGTTAGAACCAAATAAAATTAATCTTGAAAGTGATAAAATGATTTTTTTTTAATTCTTTAAGTCATTTGCTATACATTTAAACTCTACTTTGTTCACATAGGTTAAGGTTTGATTATAGTCCCAAAAGAAGTATTTCTTAAATAGTATTCAACCAATATTTAGAATTTCATTTGAAGAAGCCATTTTTATAAGGTAACCATACAAAACTCACCTTTGCAAATAAGTATTTATCAAGTGACTGGCCAATCGACTGAATGAGATTCAGTCATTGGAGATTCTTGGAGAACAAGAATTTTTGTCATTTTACAGATGGAAAGTCATTTTACATATGGACCAACGATAAATGAATTCGCTGAGAATAGGCAAGGATTCTGGTAGTTCCAATACTAAACCTTAGCTTCAACTATTACAGTTAATTGCATGGAATTAGTGTTATGACTAAGAATTATCTGCTACAAAAAGAGTTTATGATAGGGAGATATAGATGGTAGAAATACAAAGGACAAACTGACAAGGATGAAGAGGGTTTCAGGAGGTTCCATAGTAGCAGGAGATGGGACTATTTCCCCAAAAGTCTTCTCTATGCCCCCAAAGGAATTGGAGAAAAAGGAAATTTCTGGGAGATGGGCAACATGGCAGTGAGTCTTCAGTAGGAGTGATTCCAGGGTCATGCCATTTGGCACAGTTGGGAAGACAACTACGAGGCAGTACTCTTCAGATCACTACAAGGAGAAACTATTCCAATCTCTAGGCAGGAAACACCTTCCACAGATGTCTAAACTCTGGGGGAAAGCCTATTTTACTTACTGCTATATGGGGAGTCATGGCTCAATGAGCTAAAACTTAAAAGAGGAATGTGTATATATGTATAAAATTTGTTTAAGTATAAAAAGGCTAAATCAATTACAATGAATTTTTCATGACTCCCCTGTATCTTTACCTTTAAATGAACTCATATGGGGATACATTGAGCATCCTTACACATCCATGCTATTTTCTATAATGTGGCAAACATGGTCTAACTGAAGAGCAATGAATCCAGTGTCAGAAAATTTTGGCTCTGAATTCTGGCCCTCCCAAATCCTAGCTATGTGAGTTTGGTAAGTCACTGTCTCAGGATTTTAATGTGTAAAAATAAGGGGGTAGGGATGTGCAATTTAGATTCCCTGAGGTCCATTCCATCTCTGAGATTCTATAATTCCAAGATATTTTTTCAAGTTCTTTTGTTAAATTAGAATTTTGCTACATCGATTATCATTTGAAATAAGGGAATCATTGGGTTGAACTTGGAAATTCTCTATTCTACAATGATTTTCTTTTTAATGGAATTTGACTTGGAATTAAAAGTGTGTGGGCATATTGGGTATAGTAGCAAGCAGAATGCTCCTTTTCCTAATTGGCATAATGAGAAGGAATCAATGCAAATGAGTTTTTGCAAATCAAATCACATTTTAAATGCTTTAAGGGAGCTCAAAGACGAAAGGGAATCTGTGATGAATCTTTTGTAATGAGAATAGCTGTGTGATCTTAGGGAAGTCACTAAACTTTTCTGTGCTTAAAATTCTTCATCTATAAAATGAAGGATGTGATTGATGATTTCTGAGGTTTGTTCTAGCTCTACCCACTTATACATTCTATTACTAATCACCCTGTGAGATGTCTCTTCTGTGTATTTCCCATTTTTCTGCATCCTATGATTCTATGAGAGGCACCATGGTAGAGCAGAGCGTGCAAACTGGGCCCATTTCTGACATACTGGCTATGTGACTCTGGGCAAGTCACTTCTCAGTGCTCTTAAAAACTCTCCAGTACTACTTAAATTGAACACAAGGTGCTGACCTATATTGGTAAGGAAAATTTTCTCATCTGAAAATTCTCTATATCAATGAAATTATAGGTCTAGTATTTATCCTTATAAATTATAACATACACATACACACATGTATACACACTTGTGGGTAGAGCTATATTTATCTTTCTATGTCTCTTTTAAATCTTTCCTTCCCAATGCCTCCAGGAGTATTGTGGTTTTCAAAATATACTACAATTAACTTATAGGATTCATTACCTTCTAATTCTGTTAAGTTTTTAGAAAGGAACTTCTTAATGAAAAGTTTATATAAATTGCTGAAACTCTAATCCATATTAGGCTCTAGTCTGAATAATTAAAGGCAGAAAGACAATGACATGTAAGTAAGTACTAGGGCCACAGTTACAATATCTGCCCACTGCCTCCATTTTCTGCCCTCAAGAATATCTCATGTATTATAGGGGGCTTGCTAGCCATTTATTTTCTAGTTAGGAAAGTAGGAGGGGCATTTTCCTGATAATTATTACATAGGGCTTCAGAATTTCTCACTCTCACTGTACTACAGCTCTCTGTAATTTTGATTAGAAAAAAAGATAATTCTCCATGTTGCCTTAAATCATTACAGAGTGCTGATATATCAGTGGACTAAAGGGGAAAAAAAGTGAGAATAGATCATTTACAAATGCACAATGAACACTTGGTTCTAAGTTTGGTCTTTATGTGTCTCTTGTTTTCCTTCTATATTTTTATTCCTCAGCTTTGAGTGTATGTGTATCCCCATATATAAATTATATATATATATATGTGTGTGTATATATGTAGTACATTTGCTATATATATATACATATATTGTTTACTTTTTACATGCATGTTCATTCCAGAGAGTCTAATTTATGACAATATGCTATTTCTAGAATAGAAAAAATCAGGGGAGTGATTAATTGTAGAATTGTTTATTTTAGACCTAGACAGTACCTTAGAAATCTTGTATATCTACCTTTTGATGCAGAAATACTTCTATATCTCCCTGACAGGTAGCAATCCAGCCATTGCTGGAACATTTCTGGTGAGTGATAGAAGAATAATCCTGAAGCAGCTTATTTCATTGTCCAACAGCTCTGTTAGGAATTTCCTCATGTTAAGCTAGAATGTGCTTCTCTAGAAATTCTACCCCAGTCGTCCTTGTGATGCCCTCTTGATCAACAGAAGTCTATCCTTTCTTCCTAAGGAACTTTAGATGCTCCAACCAAATCAGATTCCTTGCTTTTACCTGAATATCTTACATTTTTTTCCTTTTCCCTACCTTGTCTAGAGTAGGAATAGCCTTCCCTTACATTTCTGAATGATGCTATCCTTCCCATTCTTCAAAGCCCAGTTCCAATACCATTTTTTTAATGAAATCTTTCCTGACAATTTCTGCTTTCCACTCATCATGTTTTCATTTCCCCCTTCTCTAAACTGTCATAGGATTTTGTGTGTCTCTAATGACCTCATTTTTTTTTTCTATCTTGTTTATCTATACTCATCCCCTTTCTTCCCTATTAAACTGTAAGCTCTTTGAGGGCAGGGACCACATTTTATTTATCTTTGAACCTACTACAGTACATTATATACGTTTAATTGCAGATATTACAGATTTATCTAATTAACAAATTTTCTACATGACAATAGTCATTTTGTGTTCCCTTATTTTCTTTCTCCCTCCCCCAAAGCTCCTTTTTTCCAGATGAAATATCCCCAGTTGTTGCTTTAGCCATTTCAAATAGAATACCTTTCTCTCTTCTTAGGTGCCTTAGTTTGTCCCTTGTTGAGTTTACATTGCTGATATTAAATTAGGAGTAATAATTTCCTAATATAATTTCCCTGTTAAGCCATTCTGGATCCTTTCCTCCTTCATATCACCAAAATCTCAAGGGGTAATTTCAGTGGGAGCTCCCTTAGTGGCATCCACCTCAGCAGCATCCACTAGAGATATAAAATAATTTCCTCTTTTGGTATTTTTTCATGATGCCTGGGTTGATGTAAGATATTCAGAGATCTTTAAGTGACAGAAAGCATCTAGATTATGTCTTTGTTTTTTCTACTCTTAATACTATGTAGAGTCAGAAAGAGGACCTGATGATCTTATAATCATAGGTGTAGGTCTAGGAAAGATCTGAGGCCATTAATTTTACCCTCTTCATTTCAAGAGGAAAACATTGAAGGTCCAGGAGCTTTGATAACCTGCCCAAGACCTCATAGGTAATAGAGGTGTTAGACTCGGGATTTGAACCCAGATTCTCTAAGCTCAGAACCATTATACTCAGAACCACACTGCCTCCTTTTAACTAAAAACAGGACGTTTATTATGCTTATGTTTGTTATTACCCTAAATAAGCAGATCTCAATTGTTGTCATGAGTGAACCCATCCCTATAAGAATCTTTAAGAACACCTGGGATAAATGGAGTTTCAGACATCATGGAAAGCTAGAAGTATGAGGGGATGTCTAGTTGAAGATTGAGGGAAGTAGGCCAGAAAATAGATTCGAGTGAAATTAATTAGGAAATTAATTAATCCTTTCCTGCTGTGGAAAAGAAGACTGAGTATTTATGACAAAAGAAGAGGGAGAGTTTTTTGCCAAGTATAGAAACTATGCCAAAAGTGTAAGTTCAGAGTTTCAAATCAAATGTGAGCCTTTTGGCATTTTTGACATTCCTTATGCCAAGGAAATGAAATTTCTCATTTCCAATGGGGAAGAAAGTGATGGGATGCTAGATTCATCAAATACCAGGCGTGGATTTGATCATTTTCACATTGTGTGAAACTTTGGTAGGGATAGGAACAGGAGGCAGGAAGAAAAATAGAAATGGTTAAATGTGTTGTTTTTTAAACCTAATGACCCTTACACTTGATTTCAAAATGTGATTCACAAGTAAAAGATAGGGTAGGCATGGTTATATAGTAGTTTGAGTTCTGTGGGTTGCAGGTTTAATAATGAATTAATAGTGTGATATAGAAAGTTTAAAAAGACCCACTCTAATGGGGTCTTGGCTACATTAAAAGAAGGCCCAGCTTCCAAAAATAAAAGGGAACAAGGTCTACCCTGCTCAGACCACATTCAGAATAGCAGGTTCACTTTTGAGTACATATTTTAATAAGGATGTTGAAAAATAAGAGATTTCTGGAAAAACCCAACCAAGATGGTGAAAAGCCTCAAGTTTTTGCATATGAAGAGCATGTGGAAGAATTATAAATGTTTAGCCTGGAGAAGAGAAAACTAAGAGGAACATGATGATTACCTTCCAAAATATGCGAAGGGCTGTTTTGTAGAAGAAAAAATAATTTGTTTTGCTTGGTTCCAAAGGACAAACCTTGCAACACTGCATGGACATTGCAAAGAGGCAAGTTGAGGTGAAATCAAGAGCTCTAAAAGTGAAAAAGACTACTCTTGAAATGAGGTATATTCCCCCACATGGGAAGACTTCAAACAAAGGTTGGATTGCTGCTTCTTAGGTAGTAGTAGAAAGGATTTTCTAAAAGTGTCATTTGGATTGAAATTCTGAGAAAGATATTTGAAAGTGCCACATTAGGTAAGAACAACGTGGTTCACTTGATTTCTTTCAAAAAGATGGATGTTACATCCCAATCACTTCAACATATACATACTCTGCTTCCCCATATAGTGGAGCAAAAACAGCTGCTAAAATGACCACGTTTGACAGTATATATGATGCTTTGTTTTGATAATGTATTCTCTTAACCTCTCTAAAGAAGAAGTAAAGGTGCCTTTTTTCATCTCTAGATGATTTTTTTTTATTCTGCTTACTTTAATGCACCAATTTATACATATTTTCCCTTATTTTTCTGTATTCCCCAAATTCATCATTTCCTACAGGACAATTTGTACTTGATTCTTTCCTTTGCCAACTCATTTTTTACAGATGAGGAAACTGAGGCAAACAAGGTTAAGTGATTGTCTTGCTAGGGTCACACAGTTAAGAAGTGCCTGAGGCTGTATTTAAACCTAGGTTTTCCTGACTTTAGGCCTAGCATTCTGCCTAGTACACTACCTTGTTGTCCCTTTCACTTATAGTCATTTACCACAATATGTTCAACAATTCCCCAATTGATGGGCCTTCCCTTGTTTGTAGCCTACCAGGTCCCTCTCTCACTTTGGATCATGGAATAAACCAAAACTATCATCTACATCCTGAGAAAGTATCTTGGCAGCAAGATCACAGCTAATGAATGAATAATTCCATTCATTATATACATCAATAGGACTGCTTTCCTAAACATTAAACAAAACTGTTAGTCTTAAAATGTGCAGAAATCCCAATCAAGCAGATTCTGTGAATTCTGAAATAAGGAAACTAGGGTCTTAGCATATGCTAGGGAAAAAGGACATATGCCAAGGACCTTTGGCCAAGGATTCTGAACCATTTGTGGAAGAAATAGGCTCAACAACTGGCTAGAAGCCACTCAGTATAACTAGACTTCAAAGTGGAACACGTCAAAAACCTACAGCAGGAACTTAGATCATACAACCACATGGAAATGAGAGGGAGTCTTAAAAGTAAAAGCATTATTGAATTTTATAGTTATAAAGAGCCTCAAATATAAATAACAAGTCACATGACTAGGTGTTCAATGAAGAGTGCTGGATTTAGAATCTGGAAGACCTAAGGTTCTAATCCTGCCTTGGGACACTTATTAGCTGTGTGACCTTAAGCAAATCATTTCATGTTTTCAGCTTTGATTTTCTCATCTGTCAAAGAGGGATAATAAAAGCATCAACTTCCTGAAGATCATATGAAATAGCATATGCAAAGTACTTTTTGAATCTTAAAGCACTGATTAAATGCTAACTCACATTCCAGAGCATTTTAACATTTCCCAAGTACCTTCCTCACAACAAACCTATGAGGTTGTGGTCCGGCAACTAAATAGCACAATGGTTAGAGATCTGGGTTTGGAGTCAGAAAGACCTGAATTCAAGTCCAGCCTTGGACACTTACTAGCGTGTCTACTGGGCTGTTTGCCTCAATTTCTTCAACTGAAAAGGGAGAATAAGAGTGATATACACTTCCCAAGATTGTGGTGAAAATCAAATGAGATAAGGTTTCTAAGATGATTAGTATAATCCCTAGCATCTAGTAGGCATTTATAAATACTTATTTCTTTCCCTTCCTACTTGTAGTAAGTCTTTCAGGATTATTTGTCAAGCTCATTGGGAGCCACTGAATTCAAAAATTGTTTATGAAAATCAGATGAAATACTATTTGTAAAGTGCTTAGCACAATGCCTGGCACATAATAGGTGCTATATAAATGGCAGTGATGGTGATGATGGTGGTGGCAATGGGCAGGAGTTATTATCCCCAATTTACTATGGAAACTGAGTCTCAGAGAGGTTAAAGGGATTTCCTATGATCCCATGGCTAATGAGTGCAGCTATGAACTCAGGTCTCCCTTAACCCCATGTTCTAATTTCTTTCCATAATACCATCATTATTCTCCAAACAGAATTGGACTACAGATCATCATCCAGTCTAATATACATGAGGAAAGTGGAAGGATAAGGACTTTTTCATGTTATCCAACTAGTTAGTACAGAGCCCATCCTAGGGATCCCCTTTCCCCCATCCAGTAACCTTGAAAATTCATTTGCAAAGGTGAATTCTCCTCATCTAATGCTATTCCAAACAAAGGAAAAGACAGGCACCGAGGCAATTGGTATCAAATTGCATCTTCTGAAGCAAAATAAAGAATACTTGGCTGCTCAGAAGTGGAGGATCAAAGCATAAATATGTTTTGGTTTGTTTTTAGCAATCTCTGATTTTGAGGCCAAAAATAAGGATATGCCATTTTCCATAAATCATTTGATCAGCCAGTCACCAGAGACCTTGAGTGATGGTGCCAGGTCTAAAAAACATTTGACAAGGTCCCAAATGCTCTGACTTTGTCCTTCATTGTTCAACAGGCTGTGCTTTAAAGGCCTAATTTTTTCCAGGAGACTTAAAGCCTAAGTTTATCTAAGAAGAAATTCCAGTATCAATTCCCTTCATGACTGATGAATCTGCCTTATTCCCCAGAGAAGGAATAACATAAACAGGTATTCCCAGAATAAGAGGTAAGAAGTAATAAGTAAAAAGAAGTAAGAACATAACCTTTCAGTGTAATTGAAAATCTCATGTGCTCTTTACTCAAATGTTCTAGTACCCCTCTATTCTCCCTGTTAAATTTCACATTATACCCATTTTTCTTGTATTCAAAAAATTCCTTTTAACCAGGCACCCAGTTATCCAAATGATATTTTATTAATTTGACATAAGCAATTATCATGACAGCCTCATATGGGAGACAGAGAGGTTGCCTCCAGGTCAGTATTATTTGGATCCTCATACCACTTCTAACACATACTGGCTCTTTGACCTTAGGTAATAAGTCATGTAGCCTTGCAATGTTCTTCTTTATGTCAGTGAAAATGAAGGTCTAGTCAAAAACATTTTTTAAGAAAATAAACAAACCATTAACTTTAACAATTAAAAAAATTAACAAACCATCACTTATTTGCTGCCTGACTCTCTATTCAGTTTAGGAAACTAGGTAGCGCAGTGAATAGATCCCTGTGCCTGGAATCAGGAAGACCCGAATTCAAATCCTGTCTCAGATATTTACTAGTAGTGTGACCCTGGATAGTAATTCATTTCACCGCTATTGGCCTCAGTTTCTTCTATTGTAAAGTTGGGATAATAAGAGCACCTACCTTCTGAGTTTGCTGTGAAATCTTTGTAAAGTGATTAGTAGTACAATGCCTGGCCTATAGCAAGCACTTAATAAATCAATGCTTCTTCCCTTACCATTCTTTTCCTTTCTTTTCCTTTTCCTTCTTGCCTGTAGTTGACTCTCCTGGATTATTTGTGGAAGTGAATTGGAAGCCATTGAATTCAGAAGACTGTTACTCAATTCTATACCTCTGTGGGATTGCCATCCTAGGAAATATTTAGGAGTACCTAAAGGAAAGTGGGAGGAAGACAGGTCATTATGGATTCTCCTACTGCAGACAAATTTGCATATCTCAGATTTATTTCATGACCTGAGAAGATCTGATTGACCATGGGTGGGGGATGGGGTAGAGACTCTTAATACTGAGATGCAATTATGTTGTTTTCTGCCTTTATTTTTGAACTGCATTCTTGTTTCTAAGTGCCAAAGGTAATGAATAAGTACTCACCTTTGTAGAGTGCCTTTGGTAGTCCTTAAACTCCTTTCTTCACAACTCTTGTGAGGTCAGTAATCCAAGTATTGTTATTGTTTTTGTTATTTCCATTTTACGGAGAATTAAGTGACTTCTCCATAGTCACTTAGAGGATCTCCTGGCTCCATCCCAGCTCTCTGTGCACCATAACACGCTGCCTTTTTATTTAAATGTATGCATCTATAATTATGAATTCTTCTCCCTCTTTCTCACTTCTATATCCAATCTATTGCCAAGGCCAGTCAATTTTACCTTCAAAACATTTTGTGTTTATGTTATCTTCTCTTCTTTTGATACTCCCTCTACCTACTGGTATAAGCCCTCTTCACCACAGGTCTTTACTATTGCCATAGAATGTTTTTTGATTTCCCTTTTTACATCTCTTCTTCTCCTGACCATTTTCCACTAAGTTATCAAAGTAATCTTCCTAAAACATGTATCTGATCATGTTACCCCA